>NC_069074.1:37614432-37814233 GCF_025698485.1 Gossypium arboreum
TAGTGTGGCTTAAACGTGTAAGAACTGCGGTAGAAGCTATCCAGGAAAATGTTAAAATGAGGATAGGAGCGTATCTGTAATGTGGGTCGATAGATCACCATATCAAGGACTGCCCACAGCGTTCTGATCAAATGCAAGCTCCAACTCCAGGATTTATTTAGCCTCGGCAGGCAGTTCAGCAGTAAGCTAAGGTCCATGGTCTAGCTAGGAGTGGTAATGGTATGGGTAGAGATAAGAGAGCAACGGGTAGAGGTGCTAATCAGACTAAGGCAAAGCAGTCTGCCTTGGTTTATGCTACTAGATGTCATGATGATAGAGATGCCGTTGTTGTTATTGGCGGTACGTTCTTTATTCATACTGCATCTTATTTTGCATTAATAGATATAGGATCAACACATTTCTATGTAGTTAGCTCTATTTCTGAAAACTTAGGGATTTCAGTTGAGAGCACTTCTGGAAAGATTACTGTACTTAATTCGTTGGGTCAATCAATTCGGCTTAATAAATCATATAGGAATGTATTGTTAGAGATATAAGGGTTTGTGTTTCCGGTTAATTTGATGGAGCTACCATTTGGGGAATTCGATCTGATTCTAGGAATGGACTGGCTTGTAAAGCATCGAGTCAAATTGGATTATGCTATTGAGAGGGTAGTTTTGATATCAGAGATTAATGTAGAAGTGGTTATGATCGATGAGCATCAGGATTACTTATCCAATATGATCTCTACTCTTATGGTCAAAAAGCTGGTTCGTAAAAGGTTTAAAACATGTTTGGCTTTTATGAGTAACTCAGCTTCTGTAGGTTCATCTGTTGGGGACATTTGAATGGTTAAAGAGTTTTTGAATATTTTTCTCGAAGAGTTACTGAGTTTGCATCCATATCAAGAGGTCAAGTTCGTTTTTGAGCTTTTACTGAGTACAATTTTGGTGTCTATCACTCCTTACCGTATGGCACAGAATGAGCTTATGGAGTTAAAAGCTTAGCTTCAAAAACTTCTTAATCGAGGGTTTATCTATCCTAGTATGTCTCATTAGGGGCACCAATGTTATTTGTAAAAAAAAAGATGGTACTATGAGGATATGTATAAACTACAGTCAGTTGAATAAGTTAGCGATGAAGAATAAGTACCCACTTCTGAAGATTGACGATTTGTTTGATTAGTTTTGTAGGGCTTCTATGTTTTCAAGATAAATCTCCATTTTTGGTACCATCAGCTTAAGGTTAAGGAGGTTGATGTTCATAAGACTACTTTTAGGACTCGTTATGGGCACTATGAGTTTCTAGTCATACCTTTTAGTTTGACGAATGCTCCGGTTGCATTCATGAATCTTACGAACCAAGTTTTCTAGCCATACTTAAATTAGATCTTCGTGGTTTTTATCGATGACATTCTGGTATACTTTAAGACTGAAGATAATCATGATGAGCATCTTAGAGTAGTTCTGCAGATACTCTAAGAGAAACAGCTCTACGCTAAGTTGAGCAAATGTGAATTTTGGTTGAAAGAGGTGACTTTTTTGGTTCATGTGGTTTTTGCTGAGAGGATCTAAGTTGATTTTAAGAAAATCAAGGCTGTGTTAGAGTGGAAACAGCCTAGGAATATTTTTTATGTCCGTAGTTTTCTTGGGCTTGCAGGTTATTATTGGAGATTTATCTAGGGGTTCTCTTTAATTGTATCTCCTCTGACTAAGCTATTGCGTAAGAACGCTCCACTTGTTTAGACTATTAAGCAACAATCGAGTTTTAAGAAGCTCAAATTTATTTTGACTTAGGCTCTTGTTCTGATACAGCCTAAATCCGATAAGGAATTCGTGGTATACAATGATGCATCTCATGTCAGTTTGGGTTATGCTTTGATGCAAGATGGTAAGGTAGTGGCTTATGCGTCCCGACAATTTAAGTCACACAAGGGCAACTATCCTACACACGATCTTGAGTTAGCTATAGTTGTCTTCGCGTTAAAGATTTGATGTACTATCTGTATAGTGAGAGGTGTACCATTTACACCGATCATAAAAGCCTCAAGTATCTCCTTACCCAAAAGGGAATGAACCTTAGGCAACGTAGATGGATTGAACTACTTAAGGATTACAACTGCACTATTGAGTATCATCCTGGTAAGGCCAACATAGTGGTCGATGCTCTTAGTCGTACGGCAATGACTAATTTGAGGGCGATGTTTGCTCACCTAAGTCTATTTGATAATGGGAGTCTGTTAGCTAAGCTGCAAGTTAAGCCGACTTGGATAGATAAAATTTTAGATAAATAGTTGGGTTGATTCTCTGGTTCTATGATTCCATCAAATGGAGGATGGTAGTACATCTGATTTTAGGCTGAATAGTGATGGGGTTTTGTGTTTTCGAGGATGGGTTTGTGTAACTAGTGATTCTGATTTGAGACAGTTCATTTTAAGATAAGCGTATAGTAGCTCTTATGTTATGCATTCTAGTGGAAAAGAAGATATATCGGGGATCTTCAAGACTTGTATTGGTGGCCTAGGTTGAAATAGCAGGTGACAAATTTTGTTTTTCGTTGTCTGACATGCCAGCAAGTTAAGGCTGAACACCAGTTGTCTTCGGGTTTACTTCAACCAGTTAAGATTTCCTTAAGGAAATGGAAAAGTGTGACTATAGACTTCGTTAGTGGGTTGCCCTTGACACCTACTAAGATGGATTCTGTGTGGGTCATCGTAAATCATTTGACAAGTTTGCTCATTTCATTCCTATTAGGACAGGCTACTCCCTTCAGAAATTGACCAAGTTATATGTTTCAGAGATCGTGAGACTTCATGGATTTTTGATCTAGATTATTTCTGATAGATATCCTCGCTTCACTTCTCAGCTTTGGAGGAAACTTTATGAGGCATTAGGTTCAAGGGTGGATTTCAGTACTGCGTTCCATCCTTAGACAGATAGTTAATCTGAGAGGGTGATTCAGATATTAGAAGATATGCTTCAGAGTTGTGTGATCGATTTTTGAGGTAGTTGGAAGGATTTTCTACCGTTAGTCGAGTTCATTTGCAATAAAGTTTCTAGTCTAGTATTTAGATGGCACCTTACGAGGCTTTGTATGGTTGTAAGTGTCGTACTCTATTGTGTTGGACTAAGTTGGGTGAGTGATGGGTTTTAGGTCTTGAGTTGGTTTCTGAGATTGAGGATAAAGTTTGACTGATTCATGATTGTCTTAAGGCAACTTCTAATATACAAAAGTCTTATGCAGATTTGAAAAGGAGAGACATAGAGTATTCTGTGGGTGATTATATGTTCCTTAAGGTACCTTCATGGAAGAAGGTGCTATGGTTTGGACGTAAAGGCAAGTTGAACACTAGGTTCATTAGGCCGTATCGAATTTTGAAACATGTGGGACCGATTGCCTATCAGTTATAGCTACCTTCAGAGTTGGACCGCATTCATGATGTGTTCCATGTCTCCATGATGAGGTAGTATCGGTCTAGCCTATCACATATTGTTTCTGTTGAGGAGATTGAGGTTAGACCAAATTTGACGTTTGAGGAGGAGCCGGTTCAGATTTTGAATCGAGATGTTAAAGTTTTGAAGAGGAAGTCTATTTCTTTGGTATATACTAGACCAATCTAAAAATATTAAGTCGACAATAGACTTAGTATATACTAGAATTCACACTCATTTTGTGATAAGGGATATGGTAAAATATCTAAACTCAACAGGAACTAAACCCATTAGAGTTGTTTTAGATATTTGGTAATGTTAGGATTAGAGATTTTGTAGAGTTGTATTTGGCATGGAAAGTTAAGAGCGCCATGGTTGTGAATTTTGAGCATGATTGGTGTGCTTTTCATTTGTGGCATCTGTGTGTTTTTTAGGGTATATGAAATGTGTATAGGTTGGTACAATTTTGATATGATATGATATGATTTGAGTGGGAGGTGGAGGTTTTTATGACTTGGTGGTAGATGATTTTGGTATCATGCGTGTCATTGTTTTTAGAGAGTTCAAACTCAAGAAAGCTCTAGTTTGGAAGGTTCAAAAAAAAATAACACTTCAATATTAAATAAAATAAAAATAATTTATAATTTATAGTTTATAAATAAATATTTATTAATTATAACTGTTATAAATAAATAATAAATCTTGAGTTTAAAGTTTATCGTATTAGTATTTAAATATTATAAATTCTCTATTATTCTTTATTTTATACATTGATGAGTTTATAAAGATGAGGTGCATTAAATACTCTCTACAAAAGTGTTTTGCGGCAATTTCATGTGATTTTTGAGGAAAAATAACCTGTTGTTCTATTTCGATAAAAAAATAAAAATAAAAATTGTGGTGCATTAGATTTGCGTCAAATTAATGCGATTTTTGCGGAAAAAAACTATGGTTCTATTTTGATAAAATAAAATAAAATAAATGTGACATAATAAATTAATATTTAATTTTAAATTGAGTGGATCAAGTTGAGTATGTTAGGAGTATATTTGGCCAGGGCCAGGGTCGAGGTGAGCCTCTCTGTGTTTGCTATCTCTATTTTCAAGTAAATAATAAAATATGAGAATAACTTATAGTCTTAAAAAAATTTTAGGTACCAATAAAGTTTCGTCACATTATCAAGTTTTGAAAATATGAAATTATTATTATACACATATCCACATTAGACCTATTTTCTAACCTTATTTTTTTAGAAAAAATAAGTAATTAAAATCAATTAAAAAATCAAATAATATAAAAACTTTAAAATTTACACAATTCTTGTTACTAGAGATTCAATACAGTATAACTTTTAGTTTTTAAAAAAGTATGAGTTGCTCTATTTTCTCTCAACTCTTCAATGAGTTTTTCATTCGTCATATATCTCTCATCCGCTTGTCTTTGTTTGTCCATCTGCTCCTGGATAAACCTTTGTTGTTCCACATACCTTCTTGTTATGAAGACAGTTGTTTCTTCATGGCTTTCATCCATTCATGCATGTCTATATATTATTGATTTCATGACTGGTGGAGGTAGGAGCCTTAATCGGCTAGTGATGTTCCAGCATGATGTTGAGTTTGGGGGTTGTAATACCATGGGAGTATTGATAAAATTGTTGATATGATTTGTACTGATAGGGATTTTGCTACTGGTGGAGTTGGGAGCCTTAATCGGCTAGTGATGTTCCAGCATGATGTTGAGTTTGGGGGTTGTAATACCATGGGAGTATTGATAAAATTATTGATATGATTTGTACTGATAGGGATTTTGCTAGTTTTAAGGTTAGGATTAGTCTAATTTTATTGATTGAGGTTTAAGGTTAGGATTAGTCTAATTTTATTGATTGAGGTTTTGGTTGGCATGCATGGGATCTTGTATTTAAGTTATTTGGGTTTGGGTTGCACCTGCTTGAATATCTTAAACTATAGGATCAATAGCTGAGTCGTTGGTGGGATCAAACTCAGCATTGAGAGAAGTACTGAGAGGATCACTTGTACCTATATTGAACATGGTACTTTCATCGTGGTAATTTTTAACCATAGGATTAACAACGAAAAGAAAACGGTGGTTGGAGTGGTGGTTCACCTGTTTACAGACTAGAATAGAAGGTTTATCTGGTGGTAATGTGATACGATCCGCCTTGGGGTGAGTCGAGTCGTATAAAAAATGCCCGATCATCTACGAGAAGTAATTGGCAATTTAGTTTAGTGAAATTGGTATGGAATGAAGTTGTTTGACAAATTAGTAGTTGGTTTAAGAATATGTATGAAAAAGGGTAAGATGTGAAAAAAGGAACTTATTTTAGTTCGAAATGGTAAGAAAAGAAAATGGATTGAACCAAAAGTGCAAACAAGAACCAATACCAATTTGGTAATGACCCATTGCTTATAAGCCCTTTAGTTCAGTTTAAGAGTGGCTAAGGTGACCTCGACCCACTATCTAGCAAGATAGGAACCTCGGTATGTTTGAACGCCACACTACGAGTAGTGATAAGTTCAGTTTTCAACAAAGAAAATGGATGACACAACTAGAACACTAGATAGCCAACAAATCTTTGAACGAAAACAGAGAAAAGTTTTCCTTACAAATTTGGCAGTATATCATTAACAAAAATATTCCAAAAAGTTCTTCCTCCAAAAGGCTGATTACACACATATTTATAAGGCTAGGAAAAGGCTAGCTGAATGGTCACATCTTAAAAGCTGAAATAAAGCTCAAGTCTTTTGGAATTCTTGAACTAAATAACTCCACCATTTAATACACTTCAATTCAGCTACATAATTGACCTTGAATGCTTGAAAAGTGACTCTTGAAGTGTCCTTTGGTTAGCTGAATAGTCACCAGCTTCTTTGATGGAAAATTGAATGCATGTAGTGATTACTCATGAAGCAAACGGTTATGGAAGATGAAATAAAGATGCTGCCCAATTTAAAGAAGAATAATGCTCTCCTTTAATTGATAAAACAACTTCTTAATGATGTATAAAGCCTCTTTGTAACAACTCCCTCTTTTGTAACCGAAATCTCTTGAAAAGTCACCTTATTGAATGTATAACAGCCTTTAAATGTAATGGATGTGAGCTGGAAAGTCACCTGCAATTAACACATGCAACCTACACATTTATTCAATTATTAAGCTTAAAATAAATTAACAACTAACTTAAATAAATGAACTAACACTTATGCATCATTTATTTCAGCAACTAGTTTAATTAAGAGCAACACTTATTAAATAAAGTTCAACTAAAACACTTATTAATTAAACTAAGATGAGTTGAATAAATGTCCAACAACTCATTTATTAAACTAAGATGCTTAAATGCATGGTTTAAAATGCAAACTAAATGAACAAATGAGTTACTTAATGTAAGACTTAATTTAATGAAGCTGACTTAAACTAACATGTGAGTCACATAATGCATGACTTTATTAAATGTAGAACACATAATTCATGTCATAATTAAAATATGTATTTAATAAACAAGACATAGTTAAAGACTAAAGTAACTAAAATAAATCAAGTCCTTATTCCAACAGCATAAATGAATTTAAAGGTCTCATTTTGCATTTGGGCCCCTCGAGTTTGGGCCAATCTCGATGTCGTCGAGATGTACCGAAACATGATGCGATCAGGATCGCATCATACCCCCCTCTTGAAGATGATTTGTCCTCAAATCGGGCCATTTGCTCGAAAAAAAATTCTCAAGATCACAAATCAGCCCTCCCTTTTTAAGAGGGTACCACCTCACATTGTCACCTACAAAAGAATAAAACAAGTTAGTGATACAATAAAGGTTAAACCAGGAGGAACTTTTCGAGATTTTATTCACAGCTTGACACAAGAAAATATTGTCATCGTCATAAAGACAATGAGTAATAAAATGATGAATCAAAAATGAACAATTCCTTTTCGAAGTCTCGGTGCATACTTGAGCACTTGATCGATTGCCAAATTCAAAATAATTGAGAAGTTTTACCTTTGCAAGTTGGATATCCAAATTCGGTAATAGGGTATGCATAAAAATAAAACACTCATACATCACAAGTTTTATGTGCACAGCCTTGTTTAAACATGTGGTTTTTCCATAGATCAAAGAATGCACATCAACAACACAACCTTTGTTAGTAATGTTCTCATCATTTTCAAACCATCCATTTCTAATAAAAAAAACAATAAACCTCATTAAGGTACGAATGCGTTTCAGAAACCAAAACATCAAGAATGTTTCGATCAACGTTCAAAGGGGGTGGTTGAATCTTAAAAGATTCAGATAACTCACCTTGTTTTCCCATATGAATGGATGAATGTGGATCTATTTGAGCAGTACCTTTTTCAATCAATGTAAACCTCCTCTCTTTGGAAAGATAGTAAAGTCGTAGCTCTTTACTCGAACTAACCTGAAATGTAGGAGAAATACAAGGACAACTCGCGTTTCTCAAAGTATCACCATCACGAAAAGTAAAGGGGTTAGTGACACTATAGATGTTGAACTTTAAGGGACATGCTGTGTAAAGCCCCAATTTTCGGGAATCCTGTGAATGTTGGCATAGGTTTAATTATGTTAGTGGGCCTCTAGAAGGCCCAAGCTTAAGATAGAACCCGGTAATTTTAGTTAATTTTTGTTCCATAAGAAAAAGGGAGTGAAATTATGAAATAGGACCTTTGTGAAAATGTTTGAAAATGATATAGGCTAAATTGAAGTGGCCAAATAAATAGGAGTGCAAAATAGGAGGATTTGCATGACAAACCTCCCATTTTACATGAAGTGGCCAACCATCATGTTGTTGTAGACAAAATGTACACTTGATATCCATAATTTATGGTACAAATTGATACAAATTGATAATGGGTTAGGTAAATGTTCCATGATAATGGATTAGGTAAATATTCCATGATAATGGTTTAGGTAAATGTTTCATGATAAGAAATTCATGTCTTTTGTATTAAAGAATTAAATGGATGAAATATGAAGTTTTATTAAAAGAAAAAGGGGTGAAAAGAACAAAGTTTTGTCCATCTTTGTTCATCCTAGCCTAAAGTTAGAGAAGAGAAAGGAGAGGAGAAAGCTCTTAAATGTTCGGTCACTTGGGGAAGAAAATTGAAGGTAAGTTCATGGTAGTTTGCTTCTATTTTGAGGTTCATGAGTTCTTCTTGATTCTACCTTAACTCTTGAAGTATATTTTGATTTTTAGTTGTGTTGTGAGCATTTGGTCATGAATTAAAATGAAAGAAATGGTTGTTGTTTCATGTTCTTTTGATGAAAAATGGAAGATATGTGAAGTTGAGCCAAACAAATAAGCATGCATGTGCCTTAGATGCTAAAGGGAAAAATCGGCTAACATGTTGTGCTTTAAAATGATGAAATGGAGATTATGCTTAAGTAAAAATCATAGATATGTGATGATTGATTGGTGATATGCATGTTTAAATAACATGCATGCAAGATAGGTGTATGAAAGAGTGATTTGGTAATAAATGCTTGGGGCAAAGCAGAGAACGTGACTTTGGAAAATCACCATAAATTGTGGGAGATGAGTTAGAAGGTGAATAAATTATGTGAAAAATAAAATAGAATAAAATAAATAAAAATAAAGAACACATAAATTTTACGTGGAAACCCTTTCGGGAAAAAAACCACGGGCAGAGGAGAAGAAAATTCACTATGTCGAAAAATTTTTACTCAAAAAAAAGAGGAATAGACTATGTCTATTTATAGGCTTGCAAAGCCATATTCTAGTAGGATTGAAACACCTTATCCTAATCAATATAAAATAGATGGAGTTTAATAAGGTTTAAAAACCTTATTCTAAAATAAAATAAAAGAAGTCTAGTTCTATATGGATTTTACTTTTATTTTATTTTCCATCGTATTTTATTTAAATAAGAATTTGGGTCACTTAATTCTAACAATCTCCACCTTGACACAGATTCTCAATGAACAAGTTCTTCATCGCGAACTTTCAATAAACAAGTTCTTCACCTCTTCCAAAAAAACCCCTTAAGGGTTTAACTTCAACAATGAACACCAACCAAGTCTAAGCAATGCTCAAACTTGGTTATAGGAAGTGACTTAGTCATCATATCTGCAGGATTTTCATGAGTGCTAATTTTGCTCACAACAATATCACCACGAGCAATAATATCACGAACAAAATGATACCGAATATCAATGTGTTTTGTTCTCTCATGAAACATTTGATCTTTTGTAAGAAAGATGGCACTCATCGTCACAAAATCTCGTGCTGATTTGAAGGTCTTCATTGAGTTCACTAAATAGTCCCTTCAACCAAATAGCTTCTTTACAAGCCTCGAGAATCGCCATGTACTCGGCTTGATTGGTAGACAAAGCGATTGTAGTTTGCAAAGTGGCTTTCCAACTAATTGCACAACCTCCGATTGTAAAGGCGTAACTTGTGAGAGATCTTCTTCTATCAAGGTCTCCAGCAAAATCAGCATCAACATACCCTATAACTCCATCTTTAGTTCTTCCAAACTGTAAGCAAACATTAGTAGTGCCTCGTAAGTATCTTAAAATCCATTGAATCGCTTTCCGGTGTTCTTTACGAGATTCGCCATGTATCTCGCTAAGCGACCGATCGCATATGATAAATCGGACGTGAACAAACCATAGCATACAAGAGAGATCCTCATGCACTAGAGTATGGAACATGTGACATGTACTCAATCTCATTATCGATTGTGGAGATAAGGCCGATGAAAGTCCGAAATGGGTCGCTAAAGGAGTACTAACAGTTTAGCACTCTGCATATTGAACACGCAAAGAACTTTCTCAATGTACCCTTCCGACTTAGGTACAATTTACTTGCTTTTCTATCTCGAGAATCTCCATACCAAGTATCTTCTTTGCTGGTCCTAAATCTTTCATCTCAAATTCTTCACTTAGTTGGGCTTTAACCTTTCTTATATCTCTTTTATCTTTTCTTTGCTATCAACATGTCATCAACATAAAGAAGTAGATACACAAAAGAACCATCCTTTTTTTCTTAAAGTAGACACAACTGTCAAAACTACTTCTTTTGAAATCATGAGAAGTCATAAAGGAATCAAACCTCTTGTACCCTTTGTCTTGGTGACTGCTTTCAAACCGTAAAGGGACTTTTTCACAAGCAAACATAGTCCTCTTTTTCGAGACTATAAAACCCTCCGTTGTTGCATGTAAATATCTTCCTCAAGTTCTCCATGCAAAAATGCGGTTTTACATCTAACCGCTCAAGCTCCAAATCATGCATGGCCACAATACCAAGCAAAGCTCGAATCGAACTATGCTTAACAACTGGAGAGAACACATCTGTGAAGTCCACTCGGAATTTGATTGTAACCCTTTGCAACAAGCCTTGCTTTATATCCGGTTCTTCAACTCCCGAGTCCCTTCTTTCTTTTAAACACCCATTTACAACGAATGCCTTTTTACCTTTAGGAAGTTTTACAAGATCCCATGTTACATTTTTGTGGAGTGATTCCATCTCCTCTTGCATAGCAAACATCCACTTTTACGAGTCTTCACACTAATCGCCTCGAATAATTAAATGGCTCTTGATTCGCATCTATATCTTCAGCCACATTTAAAGCATAAGCAACTAGATCAACCTCGGCATACTTCTTTGGAGGTTTAATTTCTCTTCTTGTCCTATTTTTGGCGATAGAGTATTGCGGTGAAGAAGCAACTCTATTCTCAATTTTGTCTTGGCTTGAGGAGTTGATTCGTATTAATCGATGCTCCACCGCTTTTGGTTTTCTTTATTGGAAGAGTCTTTAAGAGATAAGTTAGGTAGCATAGCGGTTTCATCAAAAACAACATCTCGCTAATCACAACTTTTCTATTTTCAGGACACCATAACTTATAGCCTTTTACACCACTTTATAACCAAGAAAACGCATTTAATGGATCTCGGTTCCAATTTTCCATTATCAACATGAGCATCGCAGGACACCCAAAAATCTTTAAATCGAGAATAATTAGCGGGATTACGGACCATACCTCTTGTGGAGTCTTTTCTCAATGGCAATGGATGGAGATCGGTTGATCAAAAACATGCGATGAGAGGTCATACGCCCAAAATGACTTGGTAAGTTGGCATTTGACAACATACATCGAACCTTCTCCATGATCGTTCGTTCATTCGTTCGCAACGCCGCTTTTCTTTGTGGAGTATGACGAACGTCAAGTGTCTCATGATCCTCCGACTTGCACAATCTATTAAACTCATCGAAGAACTCTAAGCCATTATGCATGCGGAGGTATTTTATCATTTTCCGTCTGTTTTTCAATCATAATTTTCCAAGACTTAAATGTGGAAAACACATCGCTTTTCGCTTGGGAAGAACGCCCAAACTTTTCGGAAAAATCATCAATAAAGGTTAGCATATAATTAGCTCCACCTCTCGAAGGCACTCGACGGCCCCACGGATCGTAATGGATATACTCCAACGTTTCCTTCGTGTTATGGATTCCTCTAGTGAATCGAACTCTCTTTTGCTTCCCAAAAACACAAGTGCTCACAGAAATTCGGTTTGCAAATTCCTTGCCCATTAAGAAGTCCTCTTTTGCTTAATTCTGCCATGCCATTCTCACTCATATGCCCTAGGCGCATATGCCAAAGTTTAGTAATATCATCATCTGACAAGGAAGAGGAAGCGGCAATTGCATCACCGAGAATGAAGAGAACCTCAAAACATATAACTTGGCAATCTTTCTTTGCCCTTTCATCACAACAAGGGACCCTTTGGAAATCTTTAAAACCCCACTTTCAGCTGTGTATCTGTACCCTTTTGAATCAAGAGTACTCAACGAAATTAAATTTCTTTTCAATTCTGGAACATGCCGCACGTCACTAAGTGTTCTGACAACTCCATCAAACATCTTAACTTTAATTGTTCCAACACCTGCGATTTTACATGAAGCATTATTTCCCATCAAAACAACACCTTCAGATACTGTTTCATAAGTTGTAAACCAATCCCGATTGGGACTCATGTGGAAGGTGCAGCCTGAATCAAGTATCCACTCCTCGCTTACTTTAGAATCATTGACAGAAGCAACTAGAAGTTCACCATCGCTGTAGTCTTCTACAACATCAGCTTCACCGGAATTTTCTGGTTGTTTTCCCTTTTGATTCGCAGCCTCCCTTTTAATCTTATTTTGTAGCTTATAGCACTCAGATTTAATGTGCCCTTTCTTCTTGCAGAAGTTGCAAGTTTTACCTCTGTTTGAAGATTTTGATCTACCCTTAGATTTACCACGAGGATTCCGTTCCTGTGTTCTACCACGATCATCATCAACATTCCGGTCTTGTCTCCCACGAACAATGAGACCCTCTCCCTGAGAGTTGGGTTTAACCACAAGATGCTTCATCTTATCATACGAGGTTAAAGAATCATAAACCTCATCAACTGTGAGAGACTCATGGCTATATAAAATCGTGTCTCTAAAGGTTGAATAAGGCAGGGCAACGAACAAAGTAGAATCAACCCTAGATCTTCCTTATCATCTTGAACCTCCATGGCCTCCAAGTTTGAGAGAATTTCTTTAAACACTGTTAAGTGTTCGGTGTCTGACGCACCTTCCTCCAAACGATGAGCATAAAGACGCCGCTTCATATGCAACTTGCTTGTTAGAGTTTTCGACATACATATTTGTTCTAGCCTCTTCCATAATGCGTGGCGGTTTTCTCTTTCATCACATCCCGCAAAATTTCGTTGGACAAATGCAGATGTAATTGTGTTAATGCCTTTCGATCCTTACGCTTCTTCTCTTCATCTGTTAATGTCGAAGGCATCTTATCTATCCTAGCGGGGCATCCTCTAGATCCATCTGCAAGAAGCGCTTGCATCTTAATTTGCCACAACGCAAATCGGTGTTGCGATCCAACAATGAATTTCATACTTCAAAGACGCCATTACCGTGATCGAGATGAACAACCGGAAGCTCGATACCATTTTGTGAAAAATAAAATAGAATAAAATAAATAAAAATAAAGAACACATAAATTTTACGTGGAAACCCTTTCGGAAAAAAACCACGCAGGAGGAGAAGAAAATTCACTATGTCGAAAAATTTTTACTCAAAAAAAGAGGAATAGACTATGTCTATTTATAGGCTTGCAAAGCCATATTCTAGTAGGATTGAAACACCTTATCCTAATCAATATAAAATAGATGGAGTTTAATAAGGTTTAAAAACCTTATTCTAAAATAAAATAAAAGAAGTCTAGTTCTATATGGATTTTACTTTTATTTTATTTTCCATCGTATTTTATTTAAATAAGAATTTGGGTCACTTAATTCTAACAAATTATGTAATTAAAGCTTAATGAGTATAGCTTCAAATGAAATAAACTATAACATATTTTGGATTCTGTACAATGAGAAATTTGATTCGTAATGAAGAGTGGTCAGATTAGTCAAACAGTGAAACATGGGAAACTTTGAGAAAATTCTGGTATTGATTGGCTAAACCAAAAATTCTGAAAATTTTATGCATAGAAGATATATGAGTCTATTTTCAGGTAAAATTAACGGCACTTGATTTGGAGTTTTGTAGCTCTAGTTATAAATAGTTTAGTGACTGTTGCTCAGAAAGACAGCTTGCAGTGAAATTATGATTATGTGGTAAACATTGACAAAAATTTGTTAATGAGTTGCTTATTGATTTCTTATAAGCTTACTATGATCTGTAGGTGTGGTTGACCGAATATTGTAAGGGGTTAATACGTAGTTTGTATTTGAATAGTTAGATTAACGTGTTAGTAATCCAATTGTAGGCGGTTCGTGTGTGGATCTCGTCAAGATATCGTCGCATAATGTGTGTAACTAACACCCTCTTTCTTAGTCTAGATCGGCAAAAGCGAAAAGCGAAATCCGAAAATCGATATTTTGTAGATTTGCGAGTGTGCGAATGCTCGTGAGGTAAATCGATTAATGTTTTTGGTAAGCTGCAATGTTTGACCAAAGTGCATGATTTACGTGCCTCGATATTTTTGGGCTTAATGGGCCAAAATTGGAATGATGAGCCAACGGCCCAATTCGGTAAAAACCCTCGAGACGTGATTACATTAGAACGTGAAAAGTAGGAATATGCATGAAAAACCCTAAAAGTAGTTAAATTACTATAATACCCCTATGTATGGAAAATTACTGTTATACCCCTAGGTGCAAAATTACCGAAATACCCCTAGGGTTAAATTGACTTAAATGCATGTTTGATTGTTGTTATTTATCTTGCATGCCATGTTGTTATCATCGATGCATGGGATTGGGATATTGACGAGGAAGTCTTGAAAGTGGCTTGTCCACGTCTTGGAGGCTTTGCCTCAATTTATTGATAATCGAGCAAACAAGTCGCAAGCTGTGGAGTGTTAAATGGGTGGGTTGAGCTATTCCCCACATGGAGTGTATGGCTGGTGCGGGTGGAGTGTAGTGGTTGGTGGGTTGAGTAGTCTCCCAAATGGGCTTGCATATGTTTCTTGATGTTGCATGTATTTTGAAATGGGCCTATGGGCCATATCGTTATCTGAATAAGGGCTAAGGCCCGGTTTATTGTAATCTGAAAAGGGCTCGCCCATTACCACTATTACCCAAATGGGCTTGCATATGTTTCTTGATGTTGCATGTATTTTGAAATGGGCCTATGGGCCATCTCATTATCTGAATAAGGGCTAAGGCCCAGTTTATTGTAATCTGAAAAGGGCTCGCCTAGTACCACTATTACCGAATGGGCTTAGGCCCAATGGGCTTGAGTGACTTGGGCTTTGAATGGGTTTTCCTTACACACCGAGTTTCCCCAAACTCACCCTTTTATTTTCATCCACGCAGAAATCCCCAACCATAGTGGGCTTGGAGTGTGAGGGAATTTGAGTGGCCACCCGCTCGAAAGTTTGATTTTCTTCCGTGAACTGGACATCCTTTTAATTACGTTTGAGGTTTTGAGCTTTTAAATGTAATAAGGCCGCTTATTTATTTTTGATGGTTTTAATATGTATTACTAAGATAGGTATTACTTATTTTAACTGTTGAAACTGGATAGCTTTTAGGGCGTTTTCAAAAACAACAGTTGATTTGAAAATAACACGACAACAAGCAAAGCTTCCGCAATGAAAGTATTTTCCAAAATTAATCACTTTTCCTAAAATGACTTAATCAAATCGGTTTCCTAGAAATATCCATGACGTTAAGGTGTGGCAATGGCAGTATGCATGTCTAGGATTGGATCCGAAGGAGCTTGGTACTTAGCAATCTCGATGGACTCACCACCTCTTTTCCGGTTTCCTACCGGTGCATGACTTTCATTCACTTTAACCCTTAATGAATTAATATTTTGAACATTAAGTACGATTTTCTGGACTTAGAATGGATTTTTTTTAACGTTTTTGATGTGGCATGCCGGATCCGGCCATAACTTCTGGGCCGGGTTTGGGGTGCTACATGCTGAATTGATGCCAGGATCAAAAATATGAGTTGGTCCTTACCTTTTTAAAATGACACAAGAAATTTATGGATAGCCAAATAAAATGATCAAGGAACGATTTTATATTATATTCAGAATTTTTAAATTTCGCTCCCTTAGTTAAAAGCCAAGCATCAATCAAACAAAAATTGGTCACACAAAATTTGGAATGCTTGAATTTTCCACATATCGAACCAAAATAGCAAATTCCAGGTTTAAACACATAAGTTTGTTCACTTGCTAGAAAATGCAACAAAGGTTTCATGTGTGTCATGATTTCAAACATGCTGATCCAAAAGAATTTATGCATATATGAAAACAAATAATCAAAATTCCTTACATTCATCAGGACAGATGGGCATAAATTTAAAGATTTTGCACAAGGCAGTAGTTGATTCACATAATCACCACAATCAAACAACTTAAATGTCTTTCGTGAAAAACCGTTACCATGTAAGATGATATTATGTGCTTGCCGATTTAATCGGACATCATCAACAAGTTTTTCACCACAAAACAAGTCAAGAGAACACCGCCTCATACTTCCACTTAGAATGGACTTATTAATCACAAACAAAGAATAAGGGCTAATTAAATCAAAATGAGGGGATCTTTTATAAATTAAGCCATAAAAAATTTTACCGACAACTTTCAAACCTGTTTGCCATGGCTCGATTTCTAAAGATTCCTTATCTTTGAATACTTGCGGTTGGATTTTATCTTCAACCTTTCCTTTTTTGATCATACGAAAGCATCTCTCATCGGGAAAGTATTGAAGTTGAAGTTCATCACACTGATTGTTAGGAACCTGAAACGAAGAGGTAAGACAAGAAGAACTCACAGATTCGTTAATGGAAATAACACTTCCTTTTTCTTGCTCTCTATCAACTTTTTCTTTCATTTCTTTTTCTTCAAGAACAATTGTTTCTTCCACACTTTCTTTTTGCTCACTCTCTTTTTCAACTTTACTTTCTTGCACACACCCTGTTGAAACCAATTTTCAAATCGAGTTTTGGAAAATGGGAATCGATTTTAAAAAAAACGAAAACAGGAGTCGCCACCAATCTTTTTAGGTGTGATTGGATCACCTTTAAAACATTTTGTTTTAAAATCATTAGTTTTGGTCCACAAAATAAAAGAACGGGTTCGAGTCGGTTACGTCATTGAGGAAGGATTAGCACCTCGTAACGCCCAAAAATTGGTACCTAATTGATTATCAAATGTCTTTAATGTCGGAAATTTAAAAAAATTTTAAGATGTAATCCTCTTTAAAATACTTTGATTTTGAAAATTGAGATTCACTTGTGTCAAAAGTATTGACATTAAGTTAACCTTTTTTGAAATTCCTATCTCGAAACAGCAAAATGCTATATCCAATAAGTTAGGACATATTGCTTTGAAATTCCAAGATAGTGGCTTGCATTTAGAAAACCTTTAAAAAAAACTTAGAAGGGTACTTAATTATTCGAATTCAACGAGAAAAGTAACAACCTAATAAGTTAGGGCACTACTTTCTCGAAATTTCTAAACACCAAGCATTGCCTTTATATTTTTTGAAATCCTTGAAGTCTCATTTTTAAAACCGATGCATGAAGGAGCGCGTTAACATAGTAAAACGTAACATACACAATAGCATATTATAGAAATAGGTAAATAAAAGCATAATAACAATAACATAAATGTCATACATATATAAGACATAAAACATGATAAATTTTAAATAAAATATACATAAAACGGAATACATATTAAAGAAGAAGCAGATAAAATCCTTAAACATATAATTCAACATATATTTAATCATATAAATGATGCATGATATACAAAAAGAGTAATACGATATCAATGTACATGTTCACGAAATGTAATATCAAATAATAAATATAAAATAACACATAATACATACAATATATATAACAAGAAAATGAAATGAATTATAACTAACAAGATATATAACACAAATAAAGACATAATATTTAATGATAATTTTAAAATAATATTTGCTATACAATATATAAAATATAATAACAAAATATTTATAATAATTATATATAAAATATATTGGGTTAAAAAAATAAAATAAAAGTATGTAAAAGAATATAAAAATATCATTTTAAAATAAATAATACATAATAAATAGATAATTAATAATTTAATATGTGAATAATATGAGTTAAAAATATAATTTAACTTACAAATTTTAAAAATTTAAATAATATAATGAATAATATAAACATAAATAATGTAATAGATAATATATGATATACATAAAAAATAAATAATATAGAATAAAATGAAAATATATAAATATTATAAAATAACATATACTTGAAATATATAGGAAATAAGAAATATAATAGATATAATATAAAATAATGGAAATAATATGTAAAAACAATATATATAAATAATTAAATAAATATATAATATAATAATATATAATAAAATGATGTAAAATAAAAATAATAAATTGTGAAAAATAAGATATAATAAATAATAATATATATAATAAATGATCTTATAATATATAATATAAAAGTAAGGTAAAAAATATCAATATAAAAAAAATATATATACAAAAAATAAACATAGGGCTAAATTAAAAGTTCAGCAAAATTATGGGGCGAATTTAAAAGAAATAAAACTGAATTAAGGCCTTAATTAAAACGCGCGCAGAATAAAAGGGACTCATTGGGAAAATTTCCCTATTCCCAAAACGACTGCGTTATAAACTTAGACTTGAAGCAGTTATTTCAGGGATTAAATCACAACTGAGATAAGATATTAGGGTCAAATCATAAATAAAATAAAACTTAATTGTAAACACAAAAAAGGTATAAGGATTGATTGGATAATTAATCCATTTCCAAAAAGCGCGGATCTTTCCCGGGTAATCGGGTCAACGCGCGGATCTTGAAGCCTTTGAACGATGTCGTTTTTAGGCTTATTAACTTAAGCCAAAACGCTACCGTTCTGTTAAGGCTATATAAGCCAATTTTTAGCTTTTGGATCATTTGAAACCTGTTCTGAAAAAAAAAAGAAAAAAAAACTCTCTGAAACTGTTCCCAAGTCCTCGAGCTCTCGGCCCTAGACCGACAAATAGGCTGTTCATCGACCTCGCATTCATATCCACGTCTTGTCACCACCGACTCACCCCCACGACGGTTGAACTTGAAAAGCTTCACTTTTCAGGGCGATTCTCAAGGTATTTTCTTCCTCTGTCTATTTAACATATCATTTATTTGTAAAAAAAAAGGTAAAAACAGAAAAAGAGTAATGAGTCACCTTTGTTTCTCTCGAAATCCTTTTGATATATTATTCAAAAAACTTGATGTACAATATCTTTTGTGGTGTATTTTCCTATGACTCTGTGTGTATTTTTTTTTCTTTTACAGATTTGAGGAATGGCTTTATAGCCTTATTCCACTGCCTATTTTGGAAAGAAATCAAAAGATTTCTTTCCAAACCCTATTCTAATCTCTTTGCTTTGATTTATTTCCTTTTCTTGCAGGTGAATCGCGAATATTTCGTTCAAGCACCCCTGACCACGCGCTGATGGGGCTAGTACTGGATTGTGGCGCATGATGATCCCGACGTGATTCACGCACTGATGGTGGTGCGACGCACGGTGGCGAAGTTTAAGGGTCACAGCGCTGATAGACAGAGTATTGATGACCGTCTTAATTCGGGGAACTGGACAGGCGCTCCCCGAAGTTTCCAGAAGACATTGCGGCGCTAGAAGGAATAGGCAGAAACCCTAGGGTTTCATGCCTGGGTGTAATGAGTTGGGCCAGTTGGGCCACTTTAGTCCTGAGTCTATTTAGGTCTAGGTTTGCTGGGTGGTGGCTTTTGTATTTGGGCTACGGGACTACTTTGGGGTTTTGGGTAGCAATAGTGGGCTAATGTAAATGGACTGTTATAAAAACAATTATTTATTTATTTATTTTTTGTGTTTCTTTTTGGTTTCAAGGCCCGGTCAAATTTGGGCTATTACAGCTGCCCCTCTTTGCTCATTGCAGTGTAACAGGAATCGAGCAAAGACTCATAGAAAGATCAAATTTGACCGGTCCTATCAAATCATAGTCTTCAATCTTCTTGACTATTATGTCGATATCTTCGATCTGCTCTCCGCCGAACATAGAGACGCCAAATCTACTTCTTTGATTTGTTCTCTGACAATACAGAGATGACAAATCATCTTAGATTTGCTTCATCATAAGCACGTGAAAGCCAAATCAGCTATGTCTTCGACTTGTTCCTTGTAAGCACAAGGATGTCAAATCATCTTGGATCTTGCTTCAGTCTAATCGTCTGAAGGTCAGATCTGCTATGTATCTGCTCTCCATTGAAGTGGAGATGCCAGATTTTGATTTGTTCTCTGACAGTACAGAGATGCCAAATCATCTTAGATTTGTTTCAACGTAAGCACGTGAAAGCCAAATTAGCTATGTCTTCGATTTGTTCCTTGTAAACACAAGGATACCAAACCATCTTGGATCCGCTTCAGCATAAACATCCGAAGGCGAGATCTGCTATATGTCTGCCCTCTGTCGAAGTGGAGATGCCAGACTTCGATTTGTTCTCTGACAATACAGAGATGCCAAATCATCTTAGATTTGCTTCATCGTAAGCACGTGAAAACCAAATCAGCTATGTCTTCGACTTGTTCCTTGTAAGCACAAGGATGCCAAATCATCTTGGTTCTTACTTCAGTCTAATCGTCTGAAGGTTAGATCTACTATGTATCTGTTCTCCATTGAAGTGGAGATGCCAGATTTTGATTTGTTCTCTGACAATACAGAGACGACAAATCATCTTAGATTTGTTTCAACGTAAACACGTGAAAGCCAAATCAGCTATGTCTTCTATTTGTTCCTTGTAAACACAAGGATACCAAACCATCTTGGATCCGCTTCAGCATAAACATCCGAAGGCGAGATCTGCTATATGTCTGTTCTCTATCAAAGTGGAGATGCCAGACTTCGATTCGTTCTCTGACAATACAGAGACGACAAATCATCTTAGATTTGCTTCATCGTAAACACGTGGAAGCCAAATTAGCTATATCTTCGATCTGCTCCCCGCCGAATACGGAGAGATAAGATCTGTCATCTAGGATCTGCTTCAGCATAAACATCTGAAGGTGCGATCTGCTATGTGTCTGCCTTCCATCAAAGTGGAAATGCCAGACTTCGATTTGTTCTCTGACAATACAGAGACGACAAATTGTAGCACCCCAAACCCGGCCCAGAAGTTATGGCCGGATCCGGCATGCCACATCAAAAACGTAAAAAAAAATTTTCCTTTCTAAGTCCAGAAAATCGTACTTGATGTTCAAAAGATTAATTCATTAAGGGTTAAAGTGAATGGAAGCTATGCACCGGTAGGAAACCGGAAAAGAGGTGGTGAGTCCATCGGATCGCTATACCAAGCTCCTTCGGATCCAATCCTAGACATGCATACCGCCATTTCCACACCTTAATGTCATGGATATTTCTAGGAAAACCGATTTGATTAAGTCATTTTTAGGAAAAGTGATTAATTTTGGAAAAATACTTTCATTGCGGAAGCTTTGCTTGTTGTCGTGTTATTTTGAAATCAACTGTTGTTTTTGAAAGCGCTACCTAAAGCTATCCAGTTTCAACGAGTTAAATATAAGTATTACCTATCTTAGTAATACATATTAAAACCATCAAAAATAATTAAGCGGCCTTATTACATTTAAAAGCCCAAAACTTCAAATGTAAATAAAAGGATGTCGATTCACCGAAGAAAATCAAACTTTCGAGCGGGTGGCCACTCCAATTCCCTCACGACTCCAAGCCCACTATGGTTGGGGATTACTGCATGGATGAAAATAAAAGGGGTGAGTTTGGGGAAACTCGGTGTGTAAGGAAAACCCATTCAAAGTCCAAGTCACTCAAGCCCATTGGGCCTAAGCCCATTCAGTAATGATGGTCTTGGGCGAGCCCTTTTTGATTACAATAACCGGGCCTTAGCCCTTATTCAGATAACAAGATGGCCCATAGGCCCATTTCAAAATACATGCAACATCAATAACATATGCAAGCCCATTTGGGTAACGGTGATCTTGGGCCAAAGCCCTTTTCAGATTACAATAAAGCGGGCCTTAGCCCTTATTCAGATAACGGTATGGCCCATAGGCCCATTTCAAAATACATGCAACATCAAGTAAACATATGCAAGCCCATTTGGGAGACTACTCAACCCACCAACCACTACACTCCACCGTGCACCACCATACACTCCATGTGGGAATAGCTCAACCCACCCAACCCAGCAGTCCACGATTGCGGCCCTTCGCTCGATTAACAAATAAATTGAGGCAAAGCCTCCAAGACGTGGACAAGCCACTTTCATACTTCCTCCATCAATATCCCACCCCATGCATCGATAATAACAACATGGCATGCGATAAATAACAACAATCAAACATGCATTTAGGTCAATTTAACCTAGGGGTATTTGGTAATTTTGCACCTAGGGGTATAACGATAATTTTCCATAAATAGGGGTATTATAGTAAGTTAACCGCTTTTAGGGTTTTCATGCATATTCCTATTTTTCACGTACTAACGAATCACGCATCGAGGGTTCTTACCGAATTGGGCCGTTGGCTCATCATTCCAATTTTGGCCTATTAAGCCCAAAAATATCGAGGGCACGTAAATCATGCACTTTGCGGTCCAAACATTGCAGCTTACCAAAAACATTAATCGATTTACCTCACGAGCATTCAGACACTCGCAAATCTACAAAATACCGATTTTCGGCATTTCGCTTTTCGCTTTTGCCGATCTAGACTAAGAAAGAGGGTGTTAGTTACACACCTGTTTGCGACGATATGCTGACGAGATCCACACACGAACCGCCTACAATTGGATTACTAACATGTTAATCTAACTATTCAAATACAAACTACGTATTAATCCCTTACAATATTTGGCCAACCACACCTACAGATCATAGTAAGCTTATAAGAAATCAATAAGCAACTCATTAACAAATTTTTGTCAATGTTTACCATATAATCATAATTTCACTGCAAGCTGTCTTCCTGAGCAACAGTCACTAAATCATTTATAACTAGGGCTACGAAACTCCAAATCAAGTGCCGTTAATTTTCCCTGAAAATAGACTCATATATCTTTTATCCATAAAATTTTCAGAATTTTTGGTATGGCCAATCAATACCAGATTTTTCTTAAAGTTTCCCATGTTTCACTGTTTGACTAATCTGACCACTCTTCATTACGAATCAAATTTCTCATTGTACAGAATTCAAAATATGTTCTCGTGTATTCCATTTGAAACTAGACTCATTAAGCTTTAATTACATAATTTATTAAGCTTCTAATTCATCTCCCACAATTTATGGTGATTTTCCAAAGTCACGTTACTGCTGCTGTCCCAAGCAGATTTATTACCAAATCACTCTTTCATACACCTATCTTGCATGCATGTTATTTAAACATGTATATCACCAATCAATCATCACATATCTATGATTTTTACTTAAGCATAATCTCCATTTCATCATTTTAAAGCACAACATGTTAGCCGATTTTTCCTTTAGCATCTAAGGCACATGCATGCTCATTTGTTTGGCTCAACTTCACCTATCTTCCATTTTTCATCAAAAGAACATCAAACAACAACCATTTCCTTCATTTTAATTCATGACTAAATGCTCACAACACAACTAAAAATCAAAATATGCTTCAAGAGTTAAGATAGAATCAAGAAGAACTCATGAACATCAAGATAGAAGCAAACTACCATGAACTTACCTTCAATTTTCTTCCCAAGTGACCGAACATTTAAGAGCTTTCTCCTCTCCTTTCTCTTCTCTAACTTTAGGCTAGGATGAACAAAGATGGACAAAACTTTGTTCTTTTCACCCCTTTTTCTTTTAAATAAAACTTCATATTTCATCCATTTAATTCTTTAATACAAAAGACATGATATTCTTATCATGAAACATTTACCTAACCCATTATCATGAAACATTTACCTAACCCATTATCATGGAACATTTACCTAACCTATTATCATGAAACATTTACCTAACCCATTATCATGGAACATTTACCTAACCTATTATCAATTTGTATCAATTTGTACCATAAATTATGGATATCAAGTGTACATTTTGTCTACAACAACATGATGGTTGGCCACTTCATGTAAAATGGGAGGTTTATCATGCAAATCCTCCTATTTTGCACTCCTATTTATTTGGCCACTTCAATTTAGCCTATAGCATTTTCAAACATTTTCACATAGGTCCTATTTCATAATTTCACTCACAAATGACAAAATCAAAGCATGAAATTTTGTCAACATTCACAGAATTCCCGAAAATTGGGGCGTTACACAAATCATCTTAGATTTGCTTCATCGTAAGCACGTGAAAGCCAAATCAGCTATGTCTTCGATTTGTTCCTTGTAAGCCCAATGATACCAAATCATCTTGGATCTTGCTTCAGTCTAATCGCCTGAAGGTCAGATCTGCTATGCTGCGGCCTACTACCCTACTATTTTGGGTTTTAAAGCGCGCTGTCTCTGATAACCTGTAAAATGATTATGCTTGATAATTTAGGATGCTATGCTCGAAGTGAGTCAAATGTTCCTAATTAAACATGTTATGATATAAAATGTCATGAATACGACCCCTATCCTAGACGTCATCATTCATTCCTTCGTTTGTCCTTTCTTTTCTCAAAGTTTCATTCATGCTCAGCTTGTAAGCCGTCCGCCAATGCTACAATCCACTGAGAATGTCTGTAAGAACTGAATTATTGGCTTTGTCTATTTTCCTTTTGGATTGGATGAAAGGAATTCCTCAAGTTCTTTCATCCCTTTCTTACGTGAATTTCTCGAACAATTGTCCTGTTTTAGTTTCTTGTATTATCTAGAAATTTCAGAGTAATGCACAAAACTTCATTTGTGAACATATTTAGTTCATCTATCATTATCTCAATGTAACATACTTAAAGAATGGTGAAAGACGAATAAATTTTAAGAATAATTGGATTTGAATGAATTATAAAAAAGATACAAAAGGGAATTAATCTGCTAGCCTATCTTCTAGAAGAAATAAAATCTAAAGATAGCAAGCAAGATACAAGTTAGATCCTTTAGATATCGCCGCTTGAGTGCCTATACACCAGCTCTATAAAGTCTTTCTTGAGTTCAACATGTGTGTAAAAGATCCCAAGTACTCTGTTGATGCCCCAGTTTGCAACATTCTTCGCTTTTTGTAGCAAGATCATTGTGTACTCTTCAAAATTTGAGCTGTCCTTTCGGGTTTTCAACTCAAAACCCCTTTGGTCACAAGGTACCCTTTGCGGGTTTTCACCTTGGCCTTCTCCGTTTTTTTTTAAATCTCAAGGCGCCCTTTGCGGGTTTTCACCTTAGATTCTCTTCCTCTTTAGACAAAGTATTTTTTAATTGAGTCTGAGTTCACTGGATTAGATAAACTTTTCCCATCCATTTCCGCTAAGATCAATGCACCACCGGAGAAAGCTTTCTTCACGACATACGGCCCTTCCCAATTCGGCATCCATTTTCCTTTAAAATCCTTTTGAATAGGAAGGATTTTTTTCAGTACCAGGTCTCCCTCCTGGAATTCTCTTGGTCGAACTTTGTTGTCATAAGCTCTCATCATTCGCTTCTGATACATCTGACCATGTCTAATGGCTTTTAGCCTCTTTTCCTCAATCAAATTCAACTGGTCATACTGGGATTGAACCCACTCAGCTTCATCTAATCTTACTTCCGTCAAAATTCGAAGAGAAGGTATTTCTACTTCAATAGGTAATACTGCTTCCATCCCATAAACTAGCGAGAATGGAGTTGCCCCAGTAGAAGTTCTGACAGATGTTCGATAGGCTAGGAGTGCAAATGGCAACTTCTCATGCCAATCTCTATAGGTCTCAGTCATCTTCCCCACTATTTTCTTAATATTCTTGTTGGCAGCTTCTACTGCCCCATTCATTTTTGGACGATAGGGAGAAGAATTGTGATGCTTGATCTTGAACTGGTTGCAAACCTCTGCTATCATTTTGTTATTTAAGTTCAATGCATTGTCAGATATAACCCTCTCAGGCATTCCATATCAATAAATGATCTCCTTCTTCAAGAATCGACTCACAGCTGACTTAGTAACATTCGCATAAGAAGCAGCCTCTACCCATTTTGTGAAGTAGTCAATTACTACAAAGATAAACCGATGTCCATTTGAAGCTTTCGGTGATATTGGTCCAATGACATCCATGCCTACATGGAAAAGGGCCATGGAGAAGTCATAGCATGTAAAGGTGAAGGTGGTACATGAATTTTATCCCCATAAATCTGACACTTATGGCATTTCTTGGTGTAACTGATACAGTCCCCTTCCATAGTAGCCCAATAATAGCCAAACCTCATGATTTGCCTTGCCATCGTGAACCCATTTGCATGCATCCTGCATACACCTTCATGAACCTCTTCTAAAATTAGCTTAGCTTCCACAGCATCTACACATCTCAAAAGTACTTGGTTTTTTCGTCTTTTGTACAAGATATCTCCATCTAAAACATATTCGCAAGCTAACCTCCTCAAGGTTCGTTTGTCATTTTCACTGGCCTGTTCAGGGTATTTACGATCTCTCACATATCGCAATATATCTTGATACCAGGGGTTATTGTCATTTCCTTCCCTCTCAATGTTACAACAATGAGCTGGAGCCTCGTAAACACTCATTTGAATTGGCTTCATTTCTTCTTCTTTATTTACTTTGATCATTGAGGCCAAGGTTACTAAAGCATCTGCCATCTGATTTTCGTCTCGTGGGAGATAATTGAAGGTGATGCTATCAAATTCCTCAAGTAACCCCAAAATAACCTTTCGATAACTAATCAATTTAGGGTCCCTTGTCTCCCATTCACCTCTAAGCTGATAAACAACCAACGTCGAATCCCCATATACTTCTAGGGTTTTTATACCTCGCTCTATAGCTGCTTGAAGTCCCATGATGCATGCTTCATATTCAGCCATATTGTTCGTGCAATCAAAGTCCAACTTGCACGTAAAAAGATAATGATCGCCATTCAGAGATACCAAGACTGCCCCAATTCCATTTCCGACTGCATTAGAAGCCCCATCAAAATTGAGCCTCCAAGAAGAATTTTCAATCATTGCTATACACATCAACTCCTCATTTGGAAAATCGAAGTTCAATGGCTCATAATCCTTTAGAGCCCTACTAGCCAAGAAGTCCGCTACCGCACTTCCTTTTATAGCCTTCTGACTTATGTAGACTATATCAAACTCCGAAAGCAAAATTTGCCATCTCGCCATTCTCCCATTTAGAGCCGTTGACTCCATCATGTATTTCAACGGATCAAGTTTTGAGATGAGCCAAGTGGTATGGTATAGCATGTACTGTCTTAATCTCCGATTTGTCCAAATCAAGACAACACAACTTTTCGATTGGTGAATATCTCATCTCACGTCGGTGAACTTCTTCTTGAGATAATAAATTGCCTTCTCCTTTTCCCCGACTCATCATCTTTGGCCAAGCACACATCCCATAGAATTACTGAACACTGATAAGTACAGTATTAATGGTTTATCTGAGCTAGGTGGAGATAATACCGGAGCATTCAACAAATACTGCTTGACCTTTTCAAAAGCATTCTGGCATTCCTCATCCCAAGTACCTTGGTTGTGCTTTCTGAGGAGGCGAAAGATAGGATCACATTTCTCGGTTAGTTGTGAAATGAACCGAGTAATGTAATTCAACCTTCCTAGGAATCCTCGAACTTCTTTCTGAGTACGTGGTGGAGGTAATTCTCGTATGGCTCTGACCTTTTCTGAGTCGACTTCAATTCCTTTTTCACTTACTACGAAGCCTAACAACTTTCCCGACTCCAAAGGTACACTTTGCTGGATTGAGCTTCAACTGAAATTTTCTCAACCTTACAAACAATTTTCTCAAGACCGCGATATGTTCTTTTTCCGTACGCGACTTGGCAATCATATCATCAATGTATACCTCAATATCCTTATGCATCATGTCGTGGAACAAGTTCACCATGGACCTTTGGTACGTTGCCCCTGCATTTTTTAGTCCAAATGGCATTACTTTGTAGCAAAATGTGCCCCACAAGGTTATAAAGGTGGTTTTATCCATGTCCTCTGGATGCATCTTTATCTGGTTGTATCCCGAGAAACCATCCATAAAGGAGAACAACGAATATCCCACTGTGTTATCTATTAAAATGTCAATGTGGGGTAAAGGAAAATTATCCTTTGGGCTTGCTTTGTTCAAGTCTCTGTAATCAACACACATTCGTACCTTCCCATCCTTCTTAGGAACAGGCACAATGTTAGCTACCCATTCGGAGTACTTCACTTCTTGCAAGAATCCTGCATCAAACTGCTTCTTGACTTCATCATTTATTTTCAAAACGATATCTGGCCTCATTCTTTGCAACTTCTGTTGGACTGGCTTACAATCCTATCTTATCGGAAGACGATGTACCACAATGTCAGTACTCAATCCAAGCATATCCTGATATGACCAGGCGAAGATATAATTGAACTCTCGAAGCAACTCAACCAGACCATGCCTTGTGTCCTCTCTAATTAGGGTTCCGATTTTCAACTCCTTCCCTTCCTCTAGGGCTATATTCTCTATTGCTTCTTTCTCATGTGGCATGATTTGTTTTTCCTCTTGCTTTACCATTCTTAACAGATCGAGAGATACGTCACAATCTTGAACATCTTCAAAATCCTGAGGTTCCTCTAAACACATGTCTTGCTCGCTAGAGAAATTAGGAGCTGCAGTACCAGTGCTCATATCATTGATATCTAGGGACCTGTGGTGGTATGAAAGAATATACAAAGAATGAATGAATCTAAGAATGCTTGTTTATGTGCTATGAATAAAAGAATAAGAATTACTAGAATTTAAAGGAATATTGGTTGATAAAAAATAAAACAATACTCGTTTAAATTGATAAAAGTTATGTTTCATTTAAATAATTATAGATGAACATAAGCCTATTTCACAAATATAATCTTACTACTCCTAGGCCCTAGAGTAACAGACATGTTTTGAGAATTACTCTGAAAAATTCCTAAAGACTACAGGAAGGTCTTCCGCAGTCCAATTATTCAGAGAGCTCCCTGGTTCGTAAGGGCGAATGCCCTCGAGGCTTCCTTGCTCCGATCCCTCATTGTGTACAACATTAACTTGATGACTTTCCTTTATCAGCAGTCCTCCTGATTTAAAGGATTTGGATATAGGTGGGAATGTCATTAGTTCCCACTCCACTTCTCTTCTATTCAAACGCGCCTTTATTCTCGCTTGGCGCTTCTCTATTTCCTGCCTCTTGTGCTTGTGGTCTGGCTTGAAGCCCATGCCAAAGCGGTCCTTCTTCTCAATCAGTTTTAGGATTTGAATCCCTTCTTGCAACTATCTTCCTAGCCCTTTTCCCGGCAATTCTCCTTTCCCCATCATCATTTGTAGGGCCATTCTCGTGGCTCCAAACATTTTGGGTACCGGCACTTCGCTTCCTTCCAAAATGAACGTGGTATTAATGACTTCTAAAGAGCGGAAAGAATATTCAAGAGCCTCTTCATTTGCCTCAACATAAGGGGCATTGCTAGTAACTGCCGCTATGATGTCCTCTTCTGCATTGATAGTTATTAAACGACCATCTGTCACTAACTTTAATTTTTGGTGCAATGAAGAGGGCACCACTCCTGCCGAGTATATCCATGGTCTCCCCAATAAACAATTGTAGGAGGGCTTGATATCCATCACTAGGAATCAACTTCATACGTATTCGGCCCAATCTCCAGAGGGATGTCAATTCGTCCCATTACTTTCCTTTCAGTTCCATCAAAGGCTCTTACCACGTTATGACATGTTTTCATATGTGAACTGTCAATGGGCAATCTGTTCAAGGTGGATAGCGGCAGGACATTCAAAGCAGACCCATTATCCACGAGTACACTTGGAAGTGTTTATCCTTTGTACCGAGTAGTGATGTGTAGGGCTTTGGTTGACCCTATGCCCCCAGGTGGAATTTCATCATCATTAAAATAGATGAAATTTTCAGCACTGATGTTTTTTACTAACAGGTCCAGTTTGTTAACGGATATGTCATGAGTGACATATGTTTCGTTAAGCACCTTTAACAACGCATCTCGATGCACCTCAGAACTCAAGAGTAGGGCTAACACTGATATACATGCCGGCTGCTTGCGTAACTGCTCAACCATGCTATATTCCCTATGTTTCAAGAATTTTAGAAATTCCTTATCTTCTTCCTCCTTTACCGGCTCATTGATGGGTACTTCAGTCTCCTTCTCCCTTTCAGCCTCGACATCTTTCGTCTTTGCAGGCTTTACTCTGATATTCCCCCCGTCATAACGTTTCCCACTTCGTGTATGGGAACTTTCATTTTATGTTCCCCTGGACGCGCTAGCTATATTCTCCACCTCAGGTATTGTTATATTGCAGTCATAGCTCCACGGCACCCTCCTGTTATCCTTGTAAGGGAAAGGATTGGGTTTATGGATGACTATTTTGGACCTAGTTTGCGACCCCTCCTCATTATTCCCTGGCAAGGAAATAATAATTATCGGTTGGCTGGTTATTTTTCGTTCATTCTCCAGCACACATATTTGTCCTTCATAAAACTACCCTCAGAAACCTGCAACTCTTTGTTAACTATAAGGCCTTGTACCATGGTCTTGAACTCTTCACAATTTTGGATCATATGACCCACCTCCCCATGGAACTCACAATTGTTCTCTATTCTTTCTCCTCCTTTTCTAGAGGTCAGTATACCTCTCTTCACCATCTCCTTCCATATTACGTTCATAGGTGTCTTCACCTCAGCAATATCTTCCTTGACTTTTATTTTCTTTGTTTCATCAATGGCATTCATTCTTTGATTGCCATGATCCGGTAACGGGTTTTCAGTATTAGAGGTACTATCAAATTTTACAACCCCCATTTTGATGAGCCGCTCCACGACCTTCTTGAACCCAGTGCAATTTTCAATTGAATTCTTCGATATTCCCGCGTGATATTCACATTTAGCATTTGCATCATACCATTTGGGGTACGATGGCAGCAGTGGTTTCAAGTGAAATGGAGCAATGGCATGTGCATCGTAGAAGCTTTGATAAAGCTTATGATATGTCACAGGGATAGGAGTGAACTGCATCCTCTCCGAATTCTATCTTGTACCCGATTTCTGTCTTTGAGTACTTTGTTGCTCACCGGTAGCTACTTTAGGTTGTCCAACTGTAATTGCCCTGGAGTTGAAGCTGTTCATGTTATTTACCTCATTGTCTTTTCTCCTTGGCACCGATCTTTTAGTCACTTCCCCCTCGATTTTACTGCCTCTCACGGCATTCTCAATCATCTCACCCGCCATAACTATATCCGCGAAACTTTTCGTGGTACTTCCAATGATATGTGTGATGAATGGTGTCTTCAAAGTATTAATAAATAACATGGTGGTTTCCTTTTCCAAAAATGGTGGTTGTACTTGCATTGCCACCTCCCTCTATCGTTGTGCATATTGCCTAAAACTTTCATTAGGTTTTTTCTCCATGTTTTAAAGTGTGATCCTATCTGGCGTCATATCAGTCACATGGTTATACTGTTGCATGAAAGCCTGTGCAAGATCACTCCATGAACCGATTCTTGCATGGCTCAACTGATTGTACCACCTAGCCGTTGCTCTCACTAAGCTGTCCTGAAAACAATGGATCAATAGTTGATCGTTGTTCACATAACCAGTCATTCTTCTACGAAACATTGTTATGTGTGCCTCTGGGCAAGTAGTCCTGTTGTACTTTTCAAACTCTAGCATCTTAAATTTATGAGGAAGCACTAAATCTGGAACCAAACTTAAGTCTTTGGCATCAATCTCATGATGATTGCCAGCACCTTCCAAAACCCTAAACTTCTTCTCTAACCACCTATAACGATCTTCCAATTGTTTGGCGGATTCAGTGGCCATTCTTTCCTTCTCCATTAAATCCAGATCAGGAGTGATAGGGTTGATCGAGCTATCACCCAAATTATTTCCCAACCCAGATGGGAAATTTACGGGAATTCCAATATCCACTAGCCCATGTTGAGGCCTCACGGTGACAGATGGCCTTCTAGGAGGCGCTTCGGTTTGCAGGGGCACATGAGGCGGAGTAAAACCCGAAGGAGGACCTTCATTCTCCTCTTTAGTGATCTCCATGGGAGCTTTTCCTTTATCAGTGGCTCTCAGCAGTTGAGCCATTTTAGCCATCATGTTTCTCTGAGCCTCTAGCATCTGCTCCCTCATTTTATTCTGTATTTTGGCAAACTGCTCTTGCATTTGGTCTTGCATATCTTTTTGTAATTGCTCAAACCTTTGATCCATGTTCTTAGTCTTAGTACGAGTGCTGTAAGGATGTGTGATTTCCAGATTTTCTTTTCTACCTTTGGAAGTAAACTTTAACTAATCAGGGTCTTTTTATAACTTTGAATGCAAATGATGTGATGAAATGCTATGAGATGCAAATGCATGAATGCAAAAAGAATATCGATTCTGGTTCAACTTCATTTAGAAAATTTTATTTAGAAAAAGAATATCTTTACATATAAGAAGATTACAAATACGCTTTCGCCCTAAGGCCCAAAGCTTTAACTCTATCTAATAAAAGGGCTAACTCTCGTCCTACATCCGACGATGATAAATACATCAGACTCAATACATCAGCTCGTATTGCCAAGTCTTGCACATACTCAGCAACTCTCGAATCTGGGTTATGGCCTCACCAATGACATGATCCCTTTCTCTGACCTGTCCTCTAGCCTGATGTAGCTCTCCCTTTAGATAATCTTTTTATGCCTTGAGTTGCTCAATCCGAAGTTCACCGTCATGCAATGCCATCTCCAAATCCTTAACCTTGCTTTTTAGTTCTTTTAACTCGACCGTAGAATTACGGTTTTGGTGCCAACGCAGGGATCTTCCCAGCTCCATTACCTTAGTCTTCAACCCTTTATTCTCTTCCTCTAATGCCAAATGTTGCACTTGCATTTCTTGGAACTTCCTCTCCCAATACTCAGATCTAGCCTTTTCCTCTTGGACCTCTTTCTGCAACTGCTCCGAAGATCCTTCTACTCTCGCCCTTCTCAAGGATACTTGTGCCCTCTTGTAATGCCCTTTTGTAATGCTCTTTTAGATCATCTCGATCCTCCTCAATCTTCCTCTTTTCTTTCCTCTCTTTCTCAGCCTCTATCTTTTGAACCTCGATGTCCAAACTCAAGTACATCTTCTCTTCTTCGAGCTTTGCTATTCTCTTTTCAAACTCCAAGCTTTTTCTCTCGAACTCCTGCTTCATAATTTCTAACTCTGGGGGCCTTACTCGCAAATATTCCTCCATTGGTCGAGCTCCTTCCACATTTGGCTTTGGGATATTATCATTCACCCTTCTGCCTCTCCATTCAACAAATTCTGGCGTAGTAGCAGGACTAATAGCTACTCCTTTCAATTGACAAGTCTTCTTCCAAGCACTAAAAATTTCGCTAACCCTCCTCTTGTAATCAGCTCCTCTGTATACAAATTCACTTTGAGCCAACCCATGAGACCCTGGCACGAACTGTCTCAACCCATGCTGCCTTAGTACAAGCAATGGGGTATAACTAATGGCACCCTAAATTCCCAATAAGGGTACCTAATCAAAACTGCCGCATCGGTAAAGAACCTCACCAGGCATCATCCATGGAGCCCTCCACTCGACATCTTTCGACTGAAGGTTCTGAAGTAGCGCCATCCAATTTTCTTCTGGAACATCAACTCTCCTAGCTGAAGCTACTATATCTTTCAACGGTGAATAATCCTCGAAGAAAACCCAACAAACCACCCTATCTATCAACTGAAATGACTGTAGAACCAAGCCAAAAGTAACTGAGCACATCCTATAAACCTGCCAGCACCAGCCCTCCTACATGCACCTAAAGACCTGAATGTTTCTTCCAGAATTGCAGGGATAGAAGTGATCTTTTTACTGAGTCGATGAAAAAGATCCGTGGTTGCCTCATCCACATATCCCAAAGCCCTAGGGAAAACCATCAATCTATATAAACTTAAGGCAAAAACATCTACCTTTTTCGTCTCATCAGGGTGTGTCAGAATCAAATCTTTCAAAGTGTCCCATGAATTGCACTTGCACTCACCCTTTTCCTTAGTTCAGGCCATGGCCCACTGCTCGCTCATCCCCGTAATAATCATCAATTTCTTCCAAAAGGTAGGGACACAAGGAGCTCGGGAATAGATCCTATCATTCTGAAACCGGGGACAACGAAGCAAAGCAGTGTACTCCTCTACAGTAGGTACCATGTCTATTTCCCCAAAAGTGAAGCAACTATACGCCGGGTTCCAAAACTGAGCAAGGGCTCGGAATAAGTGCTCGTCTATCTAAACATCAAGCAAGTAAGGTAAGTCTCCATAGTTACCGTAGAATAACTGCTTAGTCTCTTTGCCCCACTGATCCCAAATTGCCTTAAGCTTCTGGAGATTATTCTGCGTGACACTAATACGAGTGTAATCTGACAACTCCGATACGTATTCCTCAGCTATATTATCTCCCTTTTCTAGTTGAGTTTGCTCAGACCATTTATGGACATTAGCATTGCCTTCCACTTTATCAAGAAGTCTGTTCTCCATAATAAAACTTCCTAACTTAGAAACTGATCGTGAAACGATATCTTTGTAAATGCAAAATGACATGCAAGCAAAAGAAAAGAGATAGTCAGTATCACATGATATCAATGAATTTCAACGATAACTTATAAGGGTAATGTCTAAAGTTTAAACCTAACTAAGTTGGGCTCATACGGTCTTTCGGTATGGGGTTTGTTCTAAAGTTTGAGGTACCCGAACCAGCAGATTCCTCGATTCTCACCCATTATAGGCTCATTTGAATCGAGTTCGGTTCAGGGGAATACATTTCCTTATGGATACACGGAAATGAAAATCTCACGAAACCATAAGTACGAATGTATTCCGAAAGTGATCCACTATCCTACACGGAGGTGAGAACCTCACAAAGGCGTAGTTTCTCACTCCTACTTAAGGGTATGACCACAACGGTCATGCAAATGCAATGCGTATCATAATATAGCAACACATGCAATAATACAAACACATGTAATGCAAGGGGGATTAAATTTTAAAATTTTTAATTTCCGGCATTAAGACAAGAGGTAATCAATTATACGGGTTGACTCTCATATTATTCCCCAGTGGAGTCACCAAGCTGTCGAAACCAATTTTCAAATCGAGTTTTGGAAAATGGGAATCGATTTTAAAAAACGAAAACAGGAGTCGCCACCAATCTTTTTAGGTGTGATTGGATCACCTTTAAAACATTTTGTTTTAAAATCATTAGTTTTGCTCCACGAAATAAAAGAACGGGTTCGGGAGTCGGTTACGTACGAGGAAGGATTAGCACCCTCGTGACGCCCAAAAATTGGTACCTAATTGATTATCAAATGTCCTTAATGTCGGAAATTTAAAAAAATTTTAAGATGTAATCCTCTTTAAAATACTTTGATTTTGAAAATTGAGATTCACTTGTGTCAAAGTATTGACAATAAGTTAACCTTTTTTGAAATTCCTATCTCGAAACAGCAAAACGCTATATCCAATAAGTTAGGACATATTGCTTTGAAATTCCAAGATAGTGGCTTGCATTTAGAAAACCTTTAAAAAAAACTTAGAAGGGTACTTAATTATTCGAATTCAACGAGAAAAGTGGCAACTCAATAAGTTAGGGCACTACTTTCTCGAAATTTCCAAACACCAAGCATTGCCTTTATATTCTTTGAAATCCTTGAAGTCTTATTTTTAAAACCGATGCATGAAGGAGCGCGTTAACATAATAAAACGTAACATACACAATAGCATATTATAGAAATAGGTAAATAAAAGCATAATAACAATAACATAAATGTCATACATATATAAGACATAAAACATGACAATTTTAAATAAAATATACATAAAACGGAATACATATTAAAGAAGAAACAGTAAAAATCCTTAAACATATAATTCAACATATATTTAATCATATAAATGATGCATGATATACAAAAAGAGTAATACAATATCAATGTACATGTTCACGAAATGTAATATCAAATAATAAATATAAAATAACACATAATACATACAATATATATAACAAGAAAATGAAATGAATTATAACTAACAAGATATATAACACAAATAAAGACATAATATTTAATGATAATTTTAAAATAATATTTGCTATACAATATATAAAATATAATAACAAAATATTTATAATAATTATATATAAAATATCTTTGGGTTAAAAAATATAAAATAAAAGTATGTAAAAGAATATAAAAATATCATTTTAAAATAAATAATACATAATAAATAGATAATTAATAATTTAATATGTGAATAATATGAGTTAAAAATATAATTTAACTTACAAATTTTAAAAATTTAAATAATATAATGAATAATATAAACATAAATAATGTAATAGATAATATATGATATACATAATATACATAAAAATAAAAATATAGAATAAAATGAAAATGTATAAATATTATAAAATAACATATACTTGAAATATATAGGAAATAAGAAATATAATAGATATAATATAAAATAATGGAAGTAATATGTAAAAACAATATATATAAATAATTAAATAAATATATAATATAATAATATATAATAAAATGATATAAAATAATAATAATAAATTGTGAAAAATAAGATATAATAAATAATAATAATATATATAATACAATGATCTTATAATATATAATATAAAAGTAAGGTAAAAATATCAATATAAAAAATATATATATACAAAAAATAAACATAGGGCTAAATTTAAAGTTCAGCAAAATTATAGGGGGAATTTAAAAGAAATAAAACTGAATTAAGGCCTTAATTAAAACGCGCGCAGAATAAAAGGGACTCATTGGGAAAATTTCCCTATTCCCAAAACGATTGCGTTTTAAACTTAGACTTGAAGCAGTTATTTCAAGGATTAAATCACAACTGAGATAAGATATTAGGGTCAGATCATAAATAAAATAAAACTTAATTGTAAACACAAACAAGGTATAAGGATCGATTGGATAATTAATCCATTTCCAAAAATATGCTGATCCTCCCCAGGTAATCGGGTCAACGCGCGGATCCTGAAGCTTTTGAACGACGTCGTTTTTAGGCTTATTAACTTAAGCCAAAACGGTGTCGTTTTGTTAAGGCTATATAAGCCAATTTTTAGCTTTTGGATCATTTGAAACCTGTTCTGAAAAAAAAAGAAAAAAAACTCTCTGAAACGGTTCCCAAGTCCTTTGAGCTCCGGCCCTAGGCCGACCGGCTCTGTTCATCGGACCTCCGCATTCATATCCACGTGCTGTCACCGACTCCGCCCCACACGACGGTCGGAACTTGAAAAGCTTCGCTTTTCAGGGCGATTCTTAAGGTATTTTCTTCCTCTGTCTATTAAACATATCATTTATTTGTAAAAAAAAAGGTAAAAACAGAAAAAGAGTAATGATTCACCTTTGTTTCTCTCGAAATCCTTCTGATATATTATTCAAAAAAATTGATGTACAATATCTTTTGTGGTGTATTTTCCTATGACTCTGTGTGTATTTTTTTTCTTTTACAGATTTGAGGAATGGCTTTATAGCCTTATTCCACTTCCTATTTTGGAAAGAAATCGAAAGATTTCTTTCCAAACCCTATTCTAATCTCTTTGCTTTAATTTTTTTCCTTTTCTTGCAGGTGAATCGCGAAGATTTCGTTCAAGCACCCCTGACCACGTGCTGATGGGGCTAGTACTGGATTGTGACGCATGATGATCCCGACGTGATTCGCGCGCTGATGGTGGTGCGACGCATGGTGGCGAAGTTGAAGGGTCACAGCGCTGATAGATAGAGCATTGATGACCGTCTTAATTCGGGGAACTGGATAGTCGCTCCCCGAAGTTTCCAGAAGACGTTGCGGCGCCAGAAGGAATAGGCAGAAAACCTAGGGTTTTATGCCTGGGTGTAATGAGTTGGGCCAGTTGGGCCACTTTAGTCCTGAGTCTGTTTAGGTCTAGGTTTGCTGGGTGGTGGCTTTTGTATTTGGGCTACGGGACTGCTTTGGGGTTTTGGGTAGCAACAGTGGGCCAATGTAAATGGACTGTTATAAAAACAATTATTTATTTATTTATTTTTTGTGTTTCTTTTTGGTTTCAAGGCCCGGTCAAATTTGGGCTATTACACACTCTTTTTCTTTTTCGACTTCTTTTTCGCTTCTCTCGATTTCTTTTAGAATCCACTCGTTTTCTCTCATGATCATCTTTTGCCTCTCTTTTCTTTCACTCTCTCTTTGTTCTTTTTCTTTTTCAACGACTTTTTCAATGACTTTCTTGATCTCTTTCAAGAATCTCTCACTTTCTCTCTTACTCGCCTCTTGCCTCTCTTTTATTTCTTTTGCTTTTCTCATTTTCTTTTTACTAGAAGATACAAAAGAATCATGAAAACAATGATTTTGTTCAAAAGAAGGAAAATTATTTGCATTAGAATCTTGATCAATGCTTCTTGAAAAATACTCCGAGTAGGATTTCTTTGAAGATCGGAAAGAGGTATGCCTATCTCTTCGGATGTCATATTGGATGTGTTCAAAATCGAGGTCAGACTCTCGTCGTCTTGAATTCCTTGACAAAAAGAAATCTCGATTTAAATCTTTTGGTCTCGAAGTCGATGACAAATAGGAATCACAATAGAAATCTTTTCTCGCATAATCATCGGAAGTGTGTCTCCGTGATGATCTAGACTCCGTCTTTTGGCTTGGAACAATTTGCTTTCGTTGAAGTCTTGCTCGATGGTCTAGCTTTTCTTGGATAGGCTTGATTTTTTGATCGAGCATGCACTCCATCTCTTTCAAAAAATATTGAAATTCAAAGGGTGAAAACTCTTCTCGAGACATGATTAATAGATGAAAAGAAAAGTGAATAAACCAAAACAGAAAATGAATACCTCACCACAAACCTCATTAGTCACTCACAAGAAAATTTGAATGGCACTCATACTCATATTTTTTTGAATTTTTTTCGTATTTTTTTTGAAACTTTTTTTTTGAATTTTACTTGAGTCACAGACTATTCCGGGAGTAATTTCGAATGCTCGTACTCCTTGTTTTTTTAGCTCTGATACCAAATGATATGATCTACCTCGGGGTGAGTCGAGTCGTATAAAAAATGCCCGATCGTCTACGAGAAGTAATTGACAATTTAGTTTAGTGAAATTGGTATGGAATGAAGTTGTTTGACAAATTAGTAGTTGGTTTAAGAATATGTATGAAAAAGGGTAAGATGTGAAAGAAGGAACTTATTTTAGTTCGAAATGGTAAGAAAAGAAAATGGATTGAACCAAAAGTGCAAACAAGAACCAATACCGATTTGGTAATGACCCATTGCTTATAAGCCCTTTAGTTCGGTTTAAGAGTGGTTAAGGTGACCTCGACCCACTATCTAGCAAGATAGGAACCTCGGTATGTTTGAACGCCACACTACGAGTAGTGATAAGTTCAGTTTTCAACAAAAAAAATGGATGACACAACTAGAACACTAGGTAGCCAACAAATCTTTGAATGAAAACAGAGAAAAGTTTGCCTCACAAATTTGGCAGTATATCATTAACAAAAATATTCCAAAAAGTTCTTCCTCCAAAAGGATGATTACACACATATTTAAAAGGCTAGGAAAAGGCTAGCTAAATGGTCACATCTTAAAAGCTGAAATAAAGCTTAAGTCTCTTGGAATTCTTGAACTAAATAACTCCACCATTTAATACACTTCAATTCAGCTACATAATTGACCTTGAATGCTTGAAAAGTGACTCTTGAAGTGTCCTTTGGTTAGCTGAATAGTCACCAGCTTCTTTGATGGAAAATTGAATGCATGTAGTAATTATTCATGAAGCAAACGGTTATGAAAGATGAAACAAAGATGCTGCCCAATTTAAAGAAGAATAATGCTCTCCTTTAATTGATAAAACAACTTCTTAATGATGTATAAAGCCTCTTTGTAACAGCTCCCTCTTTTGTAACTGAAATATCTTGAAAAGTGACCTTTTTGAATGTATAACAGCCTTTAAATGTAATGGATGTGAGCTGGAAAGTCACCTGCAATTAACACATGCAACCTACACATTTATTCAATTATTAAGCTTAAAACAAATTAACAACTAACTTAAATAAATGAACTAACACTTATACATCATTTATTTCAGCAACTAGTTTAATTAAGAGCAACACTTATTAAATAAAGCTCAACTAAAACACTTATTAATTAAACTAAGATGAGTTGAATAAATGTCCAGCAACTCATTTATTAATCTAAGATGCTTAAATGCATGGTTTAAAATGCAAACTAAATGAACAAACGAGTTACTTAATGCAAGACTTAATTTAATGAAGCTGACTTAAACTAACATGGGAGTCACATAATGCATGACTTTATTAAATGTAGAACACATAATGCATGTCATAATTAAAATATGTATTTAATAAACAAGACATAATTAAAGACTAAAGTAACTAAAATAAATCAAGTCCTTATTCCAACAGCATAAATGAATTTAAAGGTCTCATTTTGCATTTGGGCCCCTCGAGTTTGGGCCAATCTCGATGTCGTCGAGATGTACCGAAACATGATGCGATCGGGATCGCATCATAATTTCTTTGGGAAGAAGGAAAAGAAGAAGACATGAGGCTATTTTATAGTAGAGGACAATTCTATCTACGTGTCCAAGGAATATTGACATAGGAGACCTGACTTGATCCTCTTGGCAGTGATGGTATTTTTATGTCCTAGGATAGGACGACGCCTTAGGATAGTTGGTAAACAATGAATTTGAGCTCCCATATTGCATATACTTAGTGGAGATGTGTAGCATCTTAGGTTTTCCAGGTCAAGTTCGTAACTTAGCAAGTTGGACATGAGTAGTTCGTCGAGATGCCAACTCCGTTGGAAGACACGTGTCGGATCTCTTGTGGTCATACAATGAGGTTCGCAATGTGGGTATAACAAATTTATAGTACTTTCAATAAATGAAATGATATAATCACGATATGAAAATATAATTTACTCTCTAAATTGCATTGCAATTACAAATCATATAAAAAAAGTTGATGAATTGTGACAAAATACCAACATAATATTAAGATACAAATTATTTTTAAATTAATTTTGTTCAATCCATTCATATTAATTAAAAGAACATAAATAATTTTTATCATAACTATCAAAATACCAAATTGAGCTAAGAGTTACAATTTTATCGTACACCTTTCTAGACCTGAGTTGATAGATCAATTAAAACTAGATAGTCATGTAAATTTTAATATTTTTTGAAACGAGGGTGATAACCTAAACAAATAAACCAAAGTGAGAAATAAATGATAGCTATGGTACAAACGGTGATCCAATAGAGAGTAGTTGAAGATGTTATGATTGAAAAAGCACCTCAGTAGCAAAGACACACCAAAAAGTAAATTGATCATAGAAAAGACATGATACTTTTAGCGACGACTCTCAACAATAATAATGTTATGCTCCAGGAGATAATAAAAGCCACGCCATTTGGAATATAGAAAATAATAAAATTAGATATATACCTTCATCACTGATTTCGCTTCACGATGATTTGAACTAGTTAATGCGGTTGCATCGCCTTGGGAAATGTTGCCCGGAGGGCAGAGAACTCCTTAGTATGTCATTGTTAGAACCAATGAGAATACGATGAGTAATACACCCACTATTTTGTCTCGCATCTCTTTTATTGCATCTTCCAGTAATTTGACCCTTGACCACTTTTGAAACGTGAGGAGATTATTACTTAGGATGTATACACTCTTCGTGTTGTTGACTATAGTTTGTATTTGTAACACATCCATTGTGGTAAAACCAAGTTCATTGATCTTGTTCTTGTCCACTTCCTTACATTCTATCAATAGTTTGATCATCTGCTTTATTTAAAATTCCATAATTAATTCACAAAAATACATTACATTTTAAAAAATCGCCTACATTCCAACATTACCCTAGGTGCTTACCAAGATCAGACTGACTACATTCAAGGATTGGTTTTATCAACTAAATGTGAAAGGGACTCTTACTTAGGGTAAAACAAGCAATGGGTTCGAATCAAAACACCAAAAAGTAACTTAACCGGCCAATCTAAAAATATTAAGTCGACAATAGACTTAGTATATACTAGAATTTGCACTCATTTTGTGAGAAAGGATATGATAAAATATCCGAACTTAACAAGAACTAAAACCCATTCAATAGAGTTATTTTAGATATTTGGTGATGTCAGGATTAGAGTTTTTTTTAGAGTTGTATTTGGGATGGAAATGTTAAGAGCGCCATGATTGTGAATTTTGAGCATGATTGGTGTGCTTTTCATTTGTGGCATCTGTGTGTTTTTTAGGGGATATGAAATGTGTGTATAGGTTGGTATAATTTTGATATGATATGATTTGAGGTGGGAGGTGGAGGTTTTTATGGCTTGGTGGTAGGCGATTTTGGTATTATGCTTGTCGTTTTATTTTGGAGAGTTCATACTCAAGGAAAGTTCTAGTTTGAGCTTTTATACTTACTTTGTTTTCATTTGAGGAGCTTATGAGCTAAGTTGGTTTACTAATTGATAAGTTTGATGCTTTTTCATTTCAGGAATCTATTGGTTGTGGCGAGGAGTTGATTTTGTTTGAATAGAGTTGCCATCAAATGCTTTTGCAAGGTGATCTCTATGGGTTTGAAAGGGTTTCGACTAAAAAGGTTGCTTAAAGATGTCTGGGGTACTGGGATTTGTCTAGCAATGCTTCTTTCTGTTGGATATTTTGGTACCCTTCTTTTGGGTTGTGAACCTCTTATTTTCTTGTTCTTTTGTTGTGCCTGTCATGCTGACTTAAACTCTTTATAAAGTGCCTTGCACTTCTAATTATAAAATTTCATATTTGCTGAGAAAAAAAAACACTCATATATATATATATATACACACATTAGATTTTATCTTAGTTCATACTCTAAAAGACTAAAACCCTCCTTGCTGCCTGTTGCTTCTGTTTGCTTTAAAAGTCATTTTATTATTGAAGCTGAAAACTGCTTTTAAAAATATATAAAATATTGATTTTTTTTTGAAAATAGAATGGCTGAATTTTATTCAAAATAAAATAGAGCCCAAATATCAATAAAGGCTCAAGACACACCACAATAATTTAGGGTGTGTTTGTTTGGTTGTATTTCATTTTCCAGAAAATATTTTCCTCATTTTCCAGTGTTTGGTAGCCTGAAAACCTTTCCATTTGGAAAACATTTTCCAAATCACGCGTAAAATCCCTTACATTTTGAGAAAATGTCTTACCATTTCAATTTCTGTAAGACATTTTCCCGTGCTTCTCCTTCATCCAGGTAAGTCCCCTTCTCTTGATGCTAGTATTTCGTTTCCTTTCTCCTTCTCTTTCTCTCTTTCTCATGCAATCTCTCTCTTTCTCTTTCGCAGGCATTTTCCTCTTCCTGCATAAAGCTTTTTTTTCGGGTCTTGGCTTAAGTTAAAGCTCTACCCTTTCTCAAATCCAATGGTTTCTCTTTTTTAGTTACCATTTTTTTAGGGGGATTTTCAGGGGTTTTATTTTGGTAAGATTTGAAGTACAAGAAGCAGTCACGCCAGAAAGAAGAAAGTCAAGCTTGAAAGCAGCAAAGCCAGATTCGGATTCTATAGCAGCTCCTATTGAGTTGCCTCTCCTGGGGTCAAAGAACAAATGCCTTTCTAGAATCCAGTGAAAGCAGAACTAGCGCTTAAGGAAAACGCGTAGAAGCAGGCAAGTTGATTCCCATATCTGAAGGTCAGTTGGAAAATTCCCATTCTCCTGGGTACGAAAGAAAGTAGGCTATTCATTCGCATCGAGCAAGCAGTCGCCACCTTCAACCTAGGTACTTACCTTAAAAACAAATATTAATATATATGAATGTTGTTAAATTTCACAAATACCTCAATGACCTTAAGAAGTTTTTGTCGACAATGAACCTTGTTTCTTCTAATTGAGCTATGTTAATCCACAAATTGTATGGTTTTTTAGGGTTTTTTTAAGAAGACTCTATGCATGTAACTATGGTTTCTAGACATGCTGAAATATTGTGCCATACTATTAGAATCAAAAGTATGGGAGGACGTAGATGTAGCTATTTATAATGATAAGAAGTTGTTAAATGAATGGAAATGCATGTTTATGGTTCTTACATTGCTGAGTCTTTTTGTGATTCATATTTATCAGAAAATAAAATGCATTAATAGTTTACATCGAATATCTGAATTGATCAAATTTGAAGTAACTCGAAAGATTGAACATTGGATAATCATTTTATCTTCTTCTCTAAAAGGAATAGGTATGAAATTGAAGTTACATTATCTTGTTGTTGATTTACAAATGTCTTTTCCTATTTGGATGTAATTCAGAAACATAAACATGTAAAAGGAACGACTCCCTTAGCTCTTATTTGTTTTGCTTTTTCTTTGATCTTCAATTCCTCATTTCTTCTTTTGTCATCAACTTGAGCTCTTGCTCCACCTGCGATATCATCAATTCTTGATATCTTCAATTGGTAAACTTGATGGATCCTCTTTATTTTCTTCTCCAATTCTTTCTGTACTTCAACCAATCCATAATAGGATTCAGCAAAACAGTTTTCAAGCAGTAAGGAGTATGTGTTCTTTGAATCTCAAGTAGGGATCACAACACTTTTCTCCTATTGAAAATCTTGACTTTGGCTCTCACCTTATTTTCCTTCTCCCATTCATGAATTGATGCTTTCATATTCTCATACCTGAGTTTTATCATATATATTAGTGAATACTCTTTTAGCTTAACCAATTGAATTGGGAAGGTAGTCGCATTTGATATTATTATATATCTTTTAATGTTTAAATGCTTTGAAAACTCAACTAAATTATAAAAATAATTAATAATTAATAATAATAATAACTCATTTAAGGAATCTTTAAGTTAAAACAAAGAGCCTAAAATTGAAAATAAATTAGTGAATACCGTTTGTTAAGTTTGTGCAACTCAAGATTTCGCCAAGCATCGACTTTAGTCTCCAAAGCATTATTGGTTTGGGAATAATTTCCCTTCCACCTTTGGTCTCCAGCCGATGAACCACCTCCTTTACTACTTTCCCTTGACTTTTTACTGGATGTTTTGTAACACCCCGTACCCGAGACCGTTGCCGGAGTCGAACACGAGGTGTTAACGGACTTAATTCATTAATTAAACAGCTCATACAATTCATTTTAAAATTTCCAGACAAGCTGGCTAACTGCATCACAGTCGCTTTAAAAATCATATCTGGAGTTACGAAACTCGAAATCCAATTCCATAAATTTTTCCTGAAACTAGACTCATATATATATCTACTAATTTTTTTCTAGAATTTTTGGTTGGGCCAATTAGTACAGTTTATTAGTTAAAGTCTCCCCTATTTCAGGGTTCAACTACTCTGACCTCTGTGTATTACGAATCAGATATATCCCTGTAAAGATCTTCAATGACTATGCCGTTTATCTCTAATAAAACTAGACTCAATAAGGAATCTGTACATATAAAGCATGACTTCTAATTATCTTTGTAAAATTTATGGTGAATTTCCAAATTCAGAACAGGGGATCCAGAAATCGCTCTGGCCCTGTTTCACAAAAATTTAAACATCTCATAAAATATAGCTCATATACCTGTTTCGCTTATTCCATATGAAAATAGACTCATCAAACTTCGATTCCATAACTTATTCATTATTTAATTCCATTTCTACTATTTTTAGTGATTTTTTAAACTCACATCACTGCTGCTTTCTGAATCTATTTTATGGTAAATTTTACCTATTTCATGGTTTCCATGGATTAGCTAGCAATTTGACATACATAATACAGATATGATCATGATTAGCCATTCAATGGCTAATCATTACCAAGCATTTCTATTTCCATACCACTCAATAACCATATCATAAGACCATATATACAAAATGATTATAATGCTATACATGCCATACTCAAAATATACAAGCCATTACGCCAAGATGGTATACGGATAGTGTGAGCGTGCCTCCGACCGCTTCCGATTTCGAGCTGGCTTGTCAACACTACAAGGAATGAAAAGGAGGAGGAAGCATAAATGCTTAGTAAGCTCGCATGCAAATAGCAAGTAACATAACCATATAAGCAAACATAAAACATCATTTGCATAATCATCACCAAGACATTCATATCACCTTTTCATTTATCATCTTACCATATTGTTGTTATATCGAGTTTTCAACCCGAGGGTTAAGTACATACCTGTTCAAAGTATCCATTTCACAACACTTACCAATACGTCCCTTTCATCTTGAGTATTCCTCCATTTGAGTAGAACTTTACCCGTTGAACACATCGAATATAATTGGATACATGGATAACTTGCACATAAGTGCCACATATGTAGCCAAGCTACCATGTAACCCGCCCATAAGTGAACTCGGACTCAACTCAACGAGCTCGGGCATTCGCATCCATAAGTGAACTCGGACTCAACTCAACGAGTTCGGATGCCTAGTTACATCTCACGAACTCGGACTCAACTCAACGAGTTCGGACGCTCGCATCCATAAGTGAACTCGGACTCAACTCAACGAGTTCGGATGCCCAAATATCCCAGTGACATGTCACTTGTATCCTAATCCATTCCTAAGGTTCAACGGGACCTTTTTCCAAATCATGTGTCTCAACCATCTTCTACGGAATGCCGATATCGATACTCGGTAGTATTTCACATTTTCCAAGTATATCACATAATTTGACATATTATCAAACAATTATCACAAGTATAATATTTCATAATAATTATCATATCATTTAAAAAACATTAAAACATTTAAAATAATAACTATGTTACCAACATTTACATATGAACTTACCTCGTATGCGAAAATGGCTATTTTTACCATTTCGTCCACAACTTGGTATTTTCCCCATTTTAGCCCGAATTTCAGTTTTCCTTGCTCTATCATTTAAAATATAGTCTAATTAGGACTCACATTATTCAAATTGACCCAAAATCATATTTTGGAAAAATTACAATTTTGCCCCTAAACTTTTGCATATTTACACTTTTGCCCCAAAGCTCGTAAATTAAAATTCAGCCTATTTTCTTATGTTTTATGACATGCTGATCACTTTTCCTTCTATGGCAACATCAAATTCTCACTCTAACATGTACTTATGACTATTAGGTATTTTTACCGATTAAGCCCTTTTGCTCGTTTTCACTTAAAACCGAGTAGCACAAGTTGTCTAACATAATTTAAAACCTCATATTCTATCATAAAACACCAAAATACACAAATTTCACCTATGGGTATTTTTCCAAATATAAACCCTAGGTTAAATTATTGCTAGCATAAGCTAAATCGAGCTAGGGACTCTAAAACGTAAAAATCATTAAAACGAGGCTAGAACGGACTTACAATCAAGCTTGGAAGCTTGAAAAACCCTAGCCATGGTTTCTCCTTTCTATATTCGGCCATGGGGTTGAAGATGAGCAAAATTGGCTTTTAATTTTGTATTTTAATTCATTTTACCCCTAAATGACCAAAATGCCCTTACTACTAAACTTTCCAAAATTCCATCCATGTCCAATTTTGTCCATAGACTTAGAAATTGGTAAAATTACTCTTTAAGGACCTCTAATTAATAATCTAATTCAATTTTATGCAAAATACTTCTAGAACACAAGTTTTGCAATTTATTCAATTTAGTCCCAAATTTCAAATTAAGCACTTTATGCATAAAATTTCTTCACGAAATTTTCACACAATCATGCAATCATATCATAGACCTTAAAATAATCATAAAATAATTATTTATATCTCGGATTTTGTGGTCACGAAACCACTATTCCGACTAGGCCCAAAATCGGATATTACAACTCTCCCCCTTCGAGGATTTTCATCCCGAAAATCTTACCGTAAAAGTGGTCTTCACTTTTAATCTCATATTTGGTGTCAAGAACTGCACTTAGACTACCTCCAATACATCTCTTCAATTTCTCATATGATCTAAAAGCTTACAGTCTCAACTCTCAACCTGTTCTTAAATTTTCAACCTTTCTCAATTTCCCATGATATCATGACATAAAACCCGTATCTCAACTTGATTTAATGGAGACCGGAATTCCAAGAAATCCAACAATCAAAGAGACCTGAAATTCCATGAATCTGATGACTAGGAATTCATTCAATACAGATGTGATTTATAGATCTCGCCAAACATTTAACAATAGGATACATCACATTTTCCTCTTTCCGCCATAGAAATAATTCTGATATGGCCTCAAGAATAATCCTTCTCATTTCCATCCCAATATCAACATTGACAAGGATAATTTTGATAGATCCCAATGCTCGGCTTTAACCCCTTTAACAACTCCGATTTTATGTAACATCGGATGCTCTAAACTATCACATTACCTCACTGTCTTGAAACACATCACAATTCATACAACAATACATTACTGAAAGTCAGGAAGTCTTTGCTCAATGTAGACTAGTCTAGTTCAGATGCTTCGGCTACCAATATTCTCATCTATCCGAACTCTGTCAACATGTAATAAACTTTTCAGCTTTCGCAAGATGGAAACCTTATCATTCGTAGTGACTTAAACTAATATTCAACTCTTTCTAATAAATATACACTTCTCGTTCAAACTATTTACTCTTTGATCCGTACAAAATGAAATTCTATTATCAAACTTGGGAAAAATAATCCTGACATAATTGTCACATGAAATCTTTCAAATAAATAATTTACCATACCGACTAAAACTCGCGCTTTTATCACCTATGCCTTTACTGATGTCAAATCCTTACACAGAAATTAGAAAAAAATCCCAATACTAAAATCACCACATTACCAAGATCAAATTAGAACTATAGTCATATTTGACATGATTATCACGAGTGAAGAACGACTTGAACATGAGTCATAATTGACAAATTATGGAACAAAGATAACAAGAAAACCGAATAAAGAAATCCAAGATAGAGAAACCGAATAAAGAAATCCGAATAAAGAGATCCGGGATAAAGAAACCCAAGATACGATACTATGCCGGAGAATCGAAAACCAAACTCATAGAGAAAATACGGAATACCCGATAATTCTTCAAAGAAAGAAAGTCCGAAGAAAACATCATTTAATCCAATGAAATCAAATATAACAAGATCAATATATCTTCCCATACATATATATCAAATGAAGCATCAAGTAGAAGAAACAGAATCATAATATCATATGAATTCTCTCATCAATTCTTATCAGACGAAATGAAATAGAATACCCGATGAAATAGAGCAATATAAATTATAAACCAATCAGACTACCAATGCTTTCATCCAACACCGAATTAGAAGACATTCCCATATAACAAGAATTTCTTCGAAGATCAATAGCCATAGAAATATTTTCGAGAACGGGTGAACACATAGAACATCTCAAACGAGATCGCTAAATCTGTCGGTCATAATCATCACACTCAGATAATTCACATTTGAAATATCATTTCCCAACTAGTTCTCGTCACAAATTTCATATTAAATCATTCACTAAAGAATGTCGGTTCGAATAAATTTCGATTTACACTTTTCTCAACCTTGCACTTGAGTAATTCGATTTACCAAAGAGAATTCCTTCTCTAACTGGGACAAGGCATAATTCCAATAATCTTTATATCAATCCGATACTTTCGGCTCGACTTTACTTATCAGCTCATTTTCAATCTCGGATCATACTTATAATTATTCTATCCTTTGAACTCTTTGGGTTCTCAACAGAAACTTATTCAATACAAATCTCATGAAATTCCATTATAAGTACCACTTTGGTAAGGGGAGGGTTGTAGGACCTCGACTCGACTTTCTTATACATACACATATGACACAACTTCCATCATCATAGTAACATCATCAAAATCATGTCATTCATTCATGTTGGCTTACACCAATTTTCCTATTGTCCCATTTAGACAATATACTTATGCATACATTCTATGTTTTCTAGATAGCTTTACTTATCCATTCATTTAATTAAATTAATTCATGCTCATGACATTATATAAGGCCAAACAAACATAAATATTTGCATCACAATCACAACTTTCATTTCGTGCATCATCATGTACATATCATTACAATCATACAATTCAGTCCAACAATTTAATATAGATAAGTTCATTTCATTATAATCCTTTATCTCATAAAAAAATTGTATATCATTAACATTCATCAACATTCAACGTCCAATCAAGACAAGGACATTTTCATTCGTATTATGATATTATGACCTTTATTCATACCTCTACTACTTTTTATTTATTCCGTTCATCTTATCAAGTAAGCTACATACACTACATCGTATGAGCATTAAGCAAATATAGATATTTATCACAACATGAACTTTCATCTCACATATTATCACATATGTATCATAAACTTTTATTCATACTTTTTTGAACCGAGACTTATCATAATCATAACTTTACTCAAATACCTTCACATAACCGTGAACATGGTCGGCACAGCTCGGTTGGAGAGTACCCTGTCTAAATAAGACGGTACTCATACGCGTCGGAAGACATCACACTATCACAGATCAGTGGCATGTATAGCTAAACTTTTACACATGCTAGGTTAGTCCGAGAACCGACTAAACCTGCTCTGATACCACTAAATGTAGCACCCCGTACCTGAGACCGTTGCCGGAGTCGAACACGAGGTGTTAACGGACTTAATTCATTAATTAAACAGCTCATACAATTCATTTTAAAATTTCCAAACAAGCTGGCTAACTGCATCACAGTCGCTTTAAAAATCATATCTCGAGTTACGAAACTCGAAATCCAATTCCGTAAATTTTTCCTGAAACTAGACTCATATATATATCTACTAATTTTTTCTAGAATTTTGGTTGGGCCAATTAGTACAGTTTATTAGTTAAAGTCTCCCTGTTTCAGGGTTCAACTACTCTGACCTCTGTGTATTACGAATCAGATATCTCCCTGTACAGATCTTCAATGACTATGCCGTTTATCTCTAATAAAACTAGACTCAATAAGGAATCTGTACATATAAAGCATGACTTCTAATTATCTTTGTAAAATTTATGGTGAATTTCCAAATTCAGAACAGCGGATCCAGAAATTGCTCTGGCCCTGTTTCACAAAAATTTAAACATCTCATAAAATATAGCTCATATACCTGTTTCGCTTATTCCATATGAAAATAGACTCATCAAACTTCGATTCCATAACTTATTCATTATTTAATTCCATTTCTACTATTTTTAGTGATTTTTTAAACTCACGTCACTGCTGCTATCTGAATCTATTTTATGGTAAATTTTACCTATTTCATAGTTTCCATGGATTAGCTAGCAATTTGACATACATAATACCAAATATGATCATGATTAGCCATTCCAATGGCTAATCATTACCAAGCATTTCTATTTCCATGCCACTCAATAACCATATCATAAGACCATATATACAAAATGATTATAATGCTATACATGCCATACTCAAAATATACAAGCCATTACGGATAGTGTGAGCGTGCCTCCGACTGTTTTCGATTTCCGAGCTGGCTTGTCAACACTACAAGGAATGAAAAGGAGGGAGGAAGCATAAATGCTTAGTAAGCTCACATGCAAATAGCAAGTAACATAACCATATAAGCAAACATAAAACATCATTTGCATAATCATCACCAAGACATTCTTATCACCTTTTCATTTATCATCTTACCATATTGTTGTTATATCGAGTTTTCAACCCGAGGGTTAAGTACATACCTGTTCAAAGTATCCATTTCACAACACTTACCAATACGTCCCTTTCATCTTGAGTATTCCTCCATTTGAGTAGAACTTTACCCGTTGAACACATCGGAATATTATTCGGATACATGGATAACTTGCACATAAGTGCCACATATGTAGCCAAGCTACCATGTAACCCGCCCATAAGTGAACTCGGACTCAACTCAACGAGTTCGGATGCCTAGTTACATCTCACGAACTCGGACTCAACTCAACGAGTTCGGACGCTCGCATCCATAAGTGAACTCGGACTCAACTCAACGAGTTTGGATGCCCAAATATCCCAGTGACATGTCACTTGTATCCTAATCCATTCCTAAGGTTCAACGGGACCTTTTCCCAATCATGTGTCTCAACCATCTTCTACGGAATGCCGATCCGATACTCGGTAGTATTTCACATTTTCCAAGTATATCACATAATTTGACATATTATCAAACAATTATCACAAGTATAATATTTCATAATAATTATCATATCATTTAAAAAACATTAAAACATTTAAAATAATAACTATGTTACCAACATTTACATATGAACTTACCTCGTATGCTAAAATGGCTATTTTACCATTTCGTCCACAACTTGGTATTTTCCCCATTTTAGCCCAATTTCAGTTTTCCTTGCTCTATCATTTAAAATATAGTCTAATTAGGACTCACATTATTCAAATTGACCCAAAATCATATTTTGGAAAAATTACAATTTTGCCCCTAAACTTTATTTACACTTTTGCCCCAAAGCTCGTAAATTAAAATTCAGCCTATTTTCTTATGTTTTATGACATGCTGATCATTTTTCCTTCTATGGCAACATCAAATTCTCACTCTAACATGTACTTATGACTATTAGGTATTTTTACCGATTAAGCCCTTTTGCTCGTTTTCACTTAAAACCGAGTAGCACAAGTTGTCTAACATAATTTAAAACCTCATATTCTATCATAAAACACCAAAATACACAAATTTCACCTATGGGTATTTTTCCAAATATAAACCCTAGGTTAAATTATTGCTAGCATAAGCTAAATCGAGCTACCGGGACTCTAAAAACGTAAAAATCATTAAAAACGAGGTTAGAACGGACTTACAATCAAGCTTGGAAGCTTGAAAAACCCTAGCCATGGTTTCTCCTTGCTATATTCGGCCATGGGGTTGAAGATGAGCAAAATTGGCTTTTAATTTTGTATTTTAATTCATTTTACCCTAAATGACCAAAATGCCCTTACAACTAAACTTTCCAAAATTCCATCCATGTCCAATTTTGTCCATAGACTTAGAAATTGGTAAAATTACTCTTTAAGGACCTCTAATTAATAATCTAATTCAATTTTATGCAAAATACTTCTAGAACACAAGTTTTGCAATTTATTCAATTTAGTCCCAAATTTCAAATTAAGCACTTTATGCATAAAATTTGTTCACGAAATTTTCACACAATCATGCAATCATATCATAGACCTTAAAATAATCATAAAATAATTATTTATATCTCAGATTTTGTGGTCACGAAACCACTATTCCGACTAGGCCCAAAATCAGGATATTACATGTTTCACCTAAGAAAACAAAAATATTTATTTGTTAAAAAGGATCATAGATGGTCCAATCAGTTAAATCATCAATTTTAGTTATTAAGATGGTTTGTTATATTCAACCTAGGTACTTATCTTGAGCCTTGATCCACTATTTCTTTATATACGAAATAGCCTTTGTTTTGTCATCTACTATCTGTGACAATCTTCCCCATGGAAATACCATGTTGACTCCTTTCTCGCCCAAAGTAAACTTCTCTCGCTTATTCCTGTTTGATCGAACACGCTTTGAAAACTGTACTTGCTTGGATTTAGGTAATTTAGTTGGATGTGCAATTATTCAATTGTAGCAATGGTTTTGTACTGTGCAGTGTTTAACTTTCAAACTAGATACTTGTGTAATCCTTAACCTTCTTTAAATGATTGTTGTTTTGCTTGTCTTCTTGATTCCTCTTTATTTGTGGGATTATTCAATTGTAGCAATGGTTTTGTATTGTGCAGTGTTTAACTTTGAAAACTATATACTGTGCTGTGATGTGCTTAGTCTTATAGGGAAAACACTTGTGGTTACTTGATGTGCTTAGTCTTATAGGGAAAATTTTATGCCTTCTTTGTTTCTTTAGCCGATTTTATGCCTGAAATTTTAACTGGTTTTTTTTCTTTTGATCTTTCTTGAGATTCACCTTCTTGTTGCTGTTCGTCAAGATTCTGTTGTTGTTTCAGGTAATTCTTCTGTTTTTGAATGGAATTTTTGTTAGATTTTTCTGCTGCCGATTCGATGGTATGTGCTGTGAATTAGATTACTGTGAAATTTTCTTTGTGAATCAGATTACTATGTAGGGTAGTCATGTGTAACTGTAAATTATTTATGCATTGTCTTTGCAAAGCATGTGTGGATAGCTACTATAAGGTATGTGTAAACTACTTTGGCAAAATATGTGCTAATTGTCCTTGTAATGCTTGAGTAAATCGACTTGAGTAATTCTCTTGCTATTGGCTCTATTTATAGGATGTTCATTCTCTTTGAGAGGTGTGCAATTAGAATGCTAGAAGATTGAATCATCTTTCTCTAACTATTTATTTCCAACTTTTCTTTGATTTTTTTGTGTTGAGATTTTCATATTCACTATGGTATTGAGAACTCTCGTCTATTGATTAGAGACTGATATTGGGTGTATGCTAGTTGATTTCTAGTTCTCTATTGGGGCAGCATGAATTCTAGTTGTATTAGTATCAGATAAAAATAATAAAATAAAATAACATTTAACATGAATTAATGATATTATAAAAATAAAATAATAAAATAATATCAAATTAAAATATAAATATTAATTCTTAATTCATAAATTTAAATATAATAAATAAATAGTAACCATAATTTAACCTAAAATAATCTATACTAACATAGATTTAATAAAAATTCGACATTATTAAAGGTTTTTTTTTTCAACTTTTTTAATTAATAAAAAATAATTTCAGTCGTTATAATTATTTTAATAAATATATATCTTTAAATTCTTGACTTTTGGATATCTTCATGAGCTACTAGTGTATTAGATATCAATTTTCATATATGAATGTATGCACTTTAGTCATGGTAGCTTTATTCATATATGTGATCTTATGAAAAGCTTGCACCTTTTTTGTAGTGATTAAATATTTGTGTGGCATTGTTTTGTGTAGATGGATCGTAGTCAACATCAAAATGTAATTGTTACAGTTGTGGCTTCAGTTTTAGCTTTTGGGGCTCTTTGGATTAAAAAATTAAAAACTAGGAACGAAATTACTTCTCACCCTCGTGTGAATCGAGATTATGAAAGAGAAAATTATATTAATAGTATTTTATATAGTGGTGACCAACATTGTATTAATATGATAAGGATGAGACCGATTGCCTTTTTTAATTTGTGTGATATTCTTAGTAGGAATAATTTATTACAATCAACTAAATCTGTGAATATTAGGGAGCAAGTACTGATATTTTTACATATAATTGGTCATAATGTAAGGTTTCGAGTGATTGGATCTAGATATTATAGATCAACTGAGATAGTTCACCGTTAGTTTAGGATTGTATTGAGAGCTATTTTGAAATTGTATAAACCAGTTATTAGATCACCTGATGAGTCAACTCCTAGTGAAATCAGAAACAATCGAAGGTTTTATCCTTATTTTAAATATTGTATTGGAGCATTAGATAGAACTCATGTTCGTGCATCTGTTCCACCTAGCATTGAAGGAAGATTTCGTAGCCGTAAAGGGGGGACGACACAAAATGTTTTGGCTCATTACATTTGATTTGAAATTTTCCTATGTTCTAGCTGGTTGGGAAGGTAGTGCACATGATTCTCGTATTTTAAGTTATGCACTTTCACGCCCAAGAGGATTAAGAATTCTAGAAGGTAATAATTATCATTAAATACCAAATAGTTCTAATAAGCTTGTAATTTATTAGTATTAATTATGTTTTGTAAAATTGTAGGCAAATATTATCTTGCTGATGCTGGATATGGCATTCGAAATAGATTTATTACCCCATATCGTGGGGTCCGATATCATTTAAAAGAGTTTAGTGCTCAGGGGCCTGAAAATGCAAAGGAACTCTTTAATCTTCGACATTCATCATTGCGAATCACTATTGAACGTGTTTTTGGGATTTTGAAGAAACGGTTTCGTGTATTAGATGTTGAACCATTTTGGAATTTTCAAACTCAAGTAGATATAGTTTTGGTTTATTGTATCATTCATAATCATATCATAGGAGTTGATCCTAATGATTTACTTAATCAAGGATTATACGATGAGTCTGAGTCTGATTGGATAATACCAACACTTACGAAGCGAGAAGAAAGAGAAGAAGCAAGAGAATGGTCTGCTAAGAGAGACGAAATTGCACAAACTATGTGGACTGATTATATGGCTAGAAATATTAGGTAGGTTTAGGTCTTAGGTTTTTTGTTTTTATGTTATGTATGTTTTAGTATTAAAATTGTTCTTTTTTTGTTAATGTTTGATGGATAATGATATTAAAATTTTAGTTTGTTGGATTTTGAAATTATTATGTCTTGAGTTTGTTAAATATTGATTATGTTAAGCTTGTTAGATATTGAATTTATTATGTTTTAAGCTTGTTGGATATCGAAATGATTGACAATGACAATTATTAATGTAGAATGGGTAAAGGCAACAAAGAAGGGACCTCCAAGCAATTTAGGTGGACAAAACCGATGGAACATGTTTTTCTTGAAATTCTAGCAAAAGAGGCCCAGAAAGGAAATAAGCCTTCTAATACTTTCAAAACAATTTCTATTAAACGAGTTGTCGAAGCTATTTCTAAAAGATTCCAAGTCCAATGCGATGCGAAGCATGTAGAAAATCATTTGAGGACTGTAAAAAACCAATGGCAAATTATATGCAAAATTCGAGGTGAAAGTGGTTTTGGATGGGATGATAACATGAAAATGATCACATGTGATAGAGCGACATATGATGCAGTAGTGATGGTAATATATGTATATATATGTTAAGTATATTTCAATTGTTTTATACTTGTTATTCTAATTGTGTATAATATCCAACAGGCACACAAGAAGTATGAACCATTTTTGAATAAAAGCATTGATCATTATGATGAAATGGCTTTGGTTGTTGGCAAAGATATGGCAACAGGGAGTTTTGCCAGAACATTTGCTGACATAGATTTGGATGATGGTAACCAAGATTCAATGCCTCTAGATGCTACAATGAAGAGGATGAAGAGGTAAGAACAAATGTATCTTCATCGGCACATCCAAACGTAAAAGAAAAAATGTTCAAGAAAGTGTCGTTGATGAACAAGTTAAATTTGTGGGTGAACAACTTGGCAAAATTGCTAATGCTTTGGAACAATTTACTGCGGATAAGACACTGCAGCTTTACGAACAAGTGATGTCGATGGAGGAAGAAGGATTTCATGATGACTTCTTGCGTTCTGTGTTTGATTATCTAGTGAGTCATGAATCCGAGGCCAAAGCTTTTTTAGTTAAAAATAAGAAGCATAAAAAAATTTGGCTTCAAAAATTTTCTCAAGGTTGAAGATATTGATACTTTTATGTGGTGTAATATTTAGTTATGCACTTGGACAATGTTGTTATTATGTGGTGTACTACTAATTATGCATTTGGATAATATTATTAATTTCTAGTATTAATTGTGGTTTGGAAGCTAATTTATAATTATTCAATCCTTTTTTTATTTTTTAACACAATTACAAATAATTTATCGACTTTAGTTGTTTTCAATTTATGAAGGTTAATATTGTAGCTTAATAATTGAGTATTATTATATATTTAATTTAATTTATTTATTTATAAATAAATTATTGCAATATATGTAAAAACAATTTAAAATATAAAAATTTATTAATATGTATATAAATTTATTAATATATGTAAAAATAACTTTTACGGAAAATATTTTCAGGAAATCTGCCAAACAACAGAAAATATTTTACACAGCTTCATCCAAACACCAAAAAATATTTTCAGTAAATCATTTTCCAGAAAAGTAAATCATTTTCCAGAAATCATTTTCCGAAAAACATTTTACTGGTAAACAAATAGACCCTTATTTAAAACAAAAGAAGAAAGCCCAAAAGTGACCATAAAACAGGAAAAAAAAAACAAGAATATGAAAAGACAAAGAACCAAAGAACTAAGTAGATAAACATCACCCAACAAAGCAATAAGTGAAAACATAAAAAGCATCAAAAATCCAACCACCCAAGCAGACTAACCAAATTCCAAAGCATTTAAAACATAGATGTTTTCAAATGGTTATGATGAAGTAAAGAAAAACCTCTACAAATCTATTAAAAAAACTACAAGAACCTGAAGGGGTCCTTCTTGATTCAGTGAAAAATTCCTTACAAACACCAAACTTAAAGGAGACCCTTAAGTTGAAACTTTGATTTCTTGACCAAAGAAGTTGAATCTTCGCCATATAGGTCACAAAAAGCACAAATGTCGCAGATCCACCTCAACTGCCTTCTATGCAAAGGGAGGAATCCCTCTAAAAAGATAAGTATCATCTCTTTTTAATCCCTTTGTAGCTAAAGAGTGTGTTGTACTATTTGCATATTTTGGTACATGATGGAAAACACATTTTTGATATCATTCACATATTGTCTTTATGTTGGAAATATAAGCATCTATTATTGATCTCTCAATTCCTTCTGCTTTAAATTTTCAGATCACAGCCAAAGAGTCACCCTCAATCTCTATTATTGGAAAACCCAACTGTAAGCCCATCTCTACTACCTCAACGTATGCCATCACCTCCGCTACAAAAGGAGAAGGTATATTGACATGCATTATAGCTTTTGACCAAAGAACAATACTAGAATCATCCTGCAAAATAATCCCTAAGCACGATTTGTTATTTTGTTGACAAAATCCTACATCAAAATTTATTTTGACAGAATGTTTTTATGGCAATTGCTAGTAAATAAATGGAGCCTCACAGGTAGTTGATTTTTCTTTCATACCATCCACTTCACCCAAATTTTTTTTATAAAGCTCACAATCTCTGATGTTGTAGAGTTTTGACCTTCATGTAGAATCTTATTGCCCATAATCCAATCCCTTACATTGCACAACAGAACACATGACAAAAATACATAGAGTTATGGCCAAAAAACTGGTAAACCCAATCTATAATTGATATATCAGTTGTCACTATTGGTCTCGTAATACCAAGTTGACACCAAATTTCCTTTGAATACAGGTAGTCCTGGAACACATGTTCCTCAGTTTCAATTCCATCATGGCATCAGGGGCAGACTGCAAAATCAAGCAACCTCCTATAATTCAAATTAGAATAAGTAGGAATGAAATTGTTAATAATCCTCCATATTGTAATTTTAATTTTAGAGGGCAGATCTATTTTCCACAATCTTTTGTACAAAGTTGTCTAAGGTTGGGTAGTGTAATTGGTAGAATTCCCATGATTATTATGTAATAACCACCTATAACCACTACGCACAGCATGTTCACCTGTAGCTTCCCCACTCCAAGTTCGAAAGTCATCATGTGGAAAAAGAGGCAGAGGAATGGATAAAATTCACCTGGCATCATCTTCAATAAAGGTAGAAAGAATAAGGTTATTATTCCATTTTCTTGTATCAGAATCAATTAAATCTACTATTGTTTAGATAGAATTATTCTATAAGGAAGACTGGATTTTCTGATTTAGATTTCCAGGTAACCAAGCATCCGATCTCACTATCACTTTTGACTCATTGCCAATCCTCCAACACAGGCCAGCCTCAAGGATACTTTTTGTGGCCCAAACACTCTTCAAGGTATAAGAAGGTAGATGACCTAAACTCGATTCCAGAAAACTTGTATTAGGAAAATATTTTGCCTTTAAATTCCTTGCTAATAACAAATTCAGATAACAAAGCAATTGCCAACCTTGCTTTGCAAGAAAGGCCAGATTGAATTTTGATAAAGATCGAAACCCCAATTCCCTAAAATCCTTTAACTCACATAAATGCTTCTGACTACACCAATGAATGCCATGTTTATTACTATTTTTACAACACCAAAATTGAGTAATGATACTTTCAAGATCCGCACATAAAGTATTTGGCAATAAAAAACATAACATCGAATAAGTAGGAATCGCTTGGAGAACAGATTTTATAAATACCTCCTTCCCTCTTTGAGAGAGATGCCGAAAACTCCAGCCACTAATTTTAGCTTTCAACCTATCCTTCAGTCCTTGAAAAGCTTTCATTTTTCCTACTGACCATATTTGGTAACCCCAAATATTTCTCAGGCTCAGTAGACACACGAACATTTAGCAGTTGAGAAATCAAGTCCTTATATTCATTCGAAGTATTAGAACTAAAAAAAGCTGTAGATTTATCAAAGTTAATACATTGCCTTGAAACTGTTTCATAATCTTTTAGGATACCTTTCAACATATTTGCACCTTCTCTAGTTGTATTCCCAAAAAGAATGCAATCGTCAGCAACCATCAAATGAGTGATCTATAGTCTTCTTCTACAAATTCTCTCTCCTTGAACAATACTATTCTGATTGGCTATTCATATTAAAGTCGAGAGCTCCTCTTCAAAGAATAAAAATAAATAGGGACTTAAGGGGTCCCCTTATCTTAAGCCATTTTTAGGCTGAAAAGATTGACTCGAATCCCAATTGATGATAATTGAATAAGAAACTGAATTGACATTTCTCATAATAAACTTCACCCAAGATCTTGCAAAGTGCATTTGTATCTTAATATTTTCAATAAAAGGCTATTCAACCCGATCATGGGCCTTGCTCATGTCAAGCTTTAAAGCCAGATGCCCTTTCTTACTAGTTCTTTTCTTTTTAAAAGCATGTAAAACCTCATAAGCTAGAAGAACATTATTCGTAATAAGACTTCTAGGCACGAACTGACTCTGTGCCTTATCAGTACAAGAGTGAAGAATTTTCTGAAGCCTGTTAGCTTCTATTTTCGCAATGATCTTATACAGTACTGAACAAAGACTAATTGGTTGAAAGTCTTTCAAACTGGTAGGGTGATCAATTTTTGGGATCAAAACAATATTTGTTTGTTTATTCTTTCCATGGATGAGCCTTTATTTAAAACCTCTAAGAAAAAGTTAGTAACATCTTTTCCAACAATGTTCCAATAGCGTTGGTAGAAAAGAGCTGGAATACCATCTTCTCCCGATGCTTTTTTTGGACCCATTGTCTTCAATGTTTTATATACCTCATCCAGTTGAAATTCAGCCATCAATGTATCATTCATACAATATGTAATACATCTCTTAACACCTGCCATTAAATGAGATGTATCACCAATACCTTTTGTAGAAAAAACATTTAAAAAGTAATATCGCGCTACACGCTCCATATCAGTAAACTTAGTGACCATTCGACCTTCTTTATCACACAAACCCCTAATCCTATTAATACATTGCCTCTGTGTAGCAAAATTGTGAAAAAAAGAAGTATTCCTATCACCTAATTTTAACCAGTTGACCCTAGCCCTCTGTTCCCAGTATCATTTTTCTTTTTTTGCCTCAAAATTGAAATGCATCTTAACATCAATCATCTCAGCTAACACATCATCAGTTCTCTCTTGGCTATCCAGTTCCTCAAGCTATTTGCCAAGCTTCTTCGTTAAGGCTCATCGTTTTACCTTAATAGATTCCCCCACTCCTTTAGCCCAACCATTGCCACTTTTAACCTATCTGGTAAAGGACCTCTATTAGTCTCTTACAAATTTTTAATCTTTGCCTCACAAGAATCCTCCATACACCACCAAGCTTCAAATTTAAAAAAATTAATATGCTTTCCAACACTTTCATTATCAGTGGTGATAAATAACGGACAGTGGTTAGAAAATGAATGATATAAAGAACGAAAAGAAAAATTATGGAAAAGTTGTCCCCATTCAATCGTAGCAACACCTCTTTCTAGACGTTCCCTTATACTTTTCTCTAGTAGATTTCTACATTCCCAAATAAATAAAGGCCCTATCTAACCAATATCCACCAATCCACAATCTTCTAGCCTTTACGAAATTCTTCCATCCGCCGTTCATCCCTCGGAAGACCACCGTTCTTTTCATGAGAAAATAAAATCTCATTGAAATCACCACTCACAAGCCATGATAAATTTTGAGGTCTTCCAAGCCTTCTAAGCAAATTCCACGTCATCTCTCTTTCTTGCTTATATAGGGAACCATAAAACCCAGTCCATCTCCAAATTGGACCTTTCTGAGTTTCTTGAACTTCAACATCAATATGGTCTTTAGAAACACTTCTAAAGGTCATCGAACAGCGTATTTTCCATCCTAAACTTAAACCTCCTCTCGAACCTACTGCCCTTACATCAATACCACAAAAATAACCACATTTTATCAGCACCTTTTCTATTCTACTAGAAGAATTTTTTGTCTCCATAAAAAAGACAAGTTGGGGATTGTGTAACTTCAACATGTGTTGAAGACGATGAACATTTTTTGGATTCCCCAAATCGTGAGCATTCCAACTGAGAATTTTCATGGCGTCCGGTCGGCCTGCCCTTTAGCAGCTATCATGTCTATAAGGCTTGCGCAACCTCACCATCAATAAAAATAGTCAAATGAAAGCTTATTCTTTTAAGTATTGGGTAATCAAGCTTGGGCCATTTCTTACCCTCACCCACTTGAATTGGATTTTCCTCCAAATCATTTTCCATAGTATCAAAAATCAATCCACTAGAATCACCATCTTTTGGTAACTCATTCCTTTTGGAAAGTCCTTCCAAATTCCTTGCCTTATATCCCCCCAAAATCACTCATTGAATTTTGACTTTCATAATTTTCGCCAGCAGAGACACCCTCCCTTTCTTCTCGCAACCAGTCACTTCTCCCCACGGATGCCCTCTTCGGCGGCACCTTCAACGTAAGATCCCATCCTTGCGGGCATTTCTTTACCACCATAATTGAGATGGATTGGGCAGAAGCTATCTCTATAGCCTAATACACCACAAACAAAGCAAAACAAGGATAATTTTTCATATTTAAAATTTGCATACGTGGTTCTTGTTAGAAAGATTATTAGCTTTTTCTTCCTTTTCAAAGGTTTTCGCACATCTATCTGAACATGAATTCTCAAAAAATTCTTTCCACCCCCAATCCCCTACTTCATACCATAATCAATAAAGTACCAATAAAATTTCCAAATTGCTTCACCATTTTTTCAGAGAAAAAACCTAGGGGCAAATCATGTACTTGAACCCAAAAATTCATAAAGACAAGTGGATCGAGCAAAGGATCTTCATTTTCCTTTAACCTGTGGAGGATCAATAAATGGTTATTGAAAGTCCATGGGGTTCCATTTTCCACATGCTCAAGGTCTATTTTGTGGAAAAATTTAAACAGGTAACGCTTATCCCCCTAATCAGAAATCTGGACCCCTCTCAAAGGATGCCAAAGATTCGCCATTATAGTCCTCAAGGCTAGAAAATGGACCACACTGGCAGTTGTAAGAGCCTAAATTTGACCGGGCTGAAAGCAGAATATGAATAAATAAATATTTATTTAAAATGTCCATTAAAGTCTATTTACAAATAAACAGGCCTCAAAGCCTGGTGAGCCCAAAACCCGTTACACTTGTAACCCAATCAGGCCTAAACTACCCAGCAGACCCACAAACACTCGTGACCCAATTAAACTAGCTAGCCCAAATTTAAAAAGCCCAATTGGTCTAGCTTGTTACACCAAGGCAGGAAACCCTAGGGTTTCTGCCTTTCCCCTCGCGTCGCAAGCAGAAGCTTCCAGAAGCAATTTCAATAGATGCGTCTGCTCGTCTCTCACGACGTTTCATTAACCCTCCATCAGCGCCGTGATCAGTGCACGCGTCTACACCAGCATGGTCACTGCCGGATCCCTCGCTCGATTGCCTGCAAGAAAAGGAAACAAACAGCAGATACGCGAAAAAGCAGAGTAGAAAATGGCAAGGAAATCACAGCACATCAGTCAAAGATACAATAGACAAGAAATCAAAGATTTCTTTCCTTATGTAACAAATCAGTAGGCTATAAAAAAGCCTTTGTAAACCTTGTAACAAAAGGCATACAGAAATAAAAAAAAGAATACAAGTAGTTTAAAAAAAAAGGTGATTTAACTTTTTTTATTTTAGAACATATGCATGTATGTAAACTGTTTTTTAGCAAAAATATAGATTACAAAAATACAAGGAAGAAAGTTACCTGATGAACGACGAGTGAAAGGAGGGGTTTTTCAACCCTAGCCACCGTGTACGGTGATCCTTAAGGTGGCGCGTGGGCACGTGGGTGGTGTGTGGCCGACGGAGGCCAGACCCCGGAGCTCCCTCCTTTCTCTCTTTCAGAGAGAATTCTTAAATTTTTTTTTTAAAACTGGTTTCAAATGATTTTAAGGCTAATAACCTGGCTTATATAGCCTTGACAAAACGGCATCATTTTGTGACTCAGGGATCCGCGCGTTGACCCGATTACCGGGGGAGGATCCGCGCATTTTTGAGAGCTGGGTTAATTACCCAATTGATCCTTCTATCCCTTTTGTACTTACAATCAAACTTTATTTTATTTTATAATTTGGCCCATTATTTTATTTTAGTTTTAATTTAGTCCCTATGGCTATTAAATTATATTCTGGAAAACGTCACCGTTTTGGGAATAGGGTTATTTGCCTAGTGACCCCCTTTTATTTTGCGGGCATTTCAAATCGGGCCTTAATTCAGTTTTAGCTTTTTAAATTTGCCCTGTAATTTTACAAAACTTTAAATTTGGTACTATTTTTTTATTTCTATATATTTTATATTAATATTTAATTTATTTTTACTTTTATACATTAAAAATTATTAAAAGTGTTATTTTTATTACTATTATATATTATTTTCCTCAATTATTATTATTTTTGTATATTATTATATTCTCACATATATTATATATATTCATTAATTATTTATATATATATATATTGTTTTACATGTTATTTTATATTATATCTATTATATTTCTTATATATTTATATTACATTTTATTATATAATATTTTTTATTTTTTTATGTTATATATATTATGTATCGCCAATTATATTTTTATGATTACATTATATATATTATTATTATTATTATTATTATTATTAAATCATATTTTAACCCACACTATATATATATTTTTGTTAATTATTTATTCATTTACTATATATTATTTCATTTTAAACTAATATTGTTATATTATGAAATCTCTTACATACTCCTAAACCAATATATTATCATATAATTACTATTCTTTTATTCTTGTTATCATATTATCTATTAAATATTTTTTTTATATATTAGTTCTTCTATATGTTTTATATTGTATGCATCATGTATGTGTTAAGTTTATTTTATTATAATTATATGCAAATTGACACTATATTTCTTCTATTTGTATATCATACATTATTTGATTATATTTTTTTATATCATGCATCATTTAAATATTATTTCGTATGTTTATATACTTTGTTTATTCGCTTTTAATACATGCTATATATATCTTTGTTTGCATTTTTTTGCTTTATATGTATTATTCTTTATATCGTAGTATTCATTTTTTATTTACCAAGTACAATAATATATTATTATAATTTATAATGCAATACAATTCTCCACGCATCATCCTTAAAAAGACAAGTCTCCAAAATTTTCAAAAAAATATAAAGGCAATACTTGGTGTTTGGAAATTTCGAAAAAGTAGTGCCCTAACTTATTGGGTTACAACTTTTCTCGTTAAGTTCGAATAGTCAAGTACCCTTCTAAAGTTTTTAAATGATTTCAAAATATAAGTGACTGTCTTGGAATTGCAAAGTGATATGTCCTAACTTACTGGATGTAGCATTTTTCTGTTTTGAGATAGAGATTCCTAAAGGCTAACCTATAGTCGATACTTTGATACAAGTAAATCCAAATTTTCAAATACTTTAAAGAGGATTACATCTTAAATTTTTTTATTTCCGACATTAGAGACATTTTGATAATCAATTAGGTACCAATTTTTGGGCGTTACGAGGGTGTTAACCCTTCCTCGTACGTAGCTGACTCCCGAACCCATTTTTTTGATTTCGTAGACCAAAACCAACAATTTTAAAACAAATATTTTAAAGGTGATCCAAACACACCTAAAAAGATTGGTGGCGACTCCCGTTTTCGTTTTTAAAGTCGATTCTCATTTTCCAAAACTCGATTTGAAAATGGTCTCGACAGCAGTTAAATAGCACCCTACCAAACATAAATCATAGGCTGACTATTGTGGAATTCCATCTTCATCATCAATCCAACCCTCCTCCTCATCATCAATCTTCAAATTCTTCAAATCCCTCTCCATTACTCAAAGAACAACCCAGAACAGACAAGAACAAACAGATAAAATTAATCAAGAAACTTGAAAAAGAAAACTGGGAAAAAACAGATTAAAACTTGAAAACTCTTAAAAACATGTCATGGAGACAGATGAGAGTGTGTCATAAAGACAGACTTAGAAAACTACTTTATAGGTATATCATCTTCTCATTTTCGCAAATGCTAATTTTAAATATTATGTTGTTATATAGAGATAATTATTGTAAATATATTACAGAGAGATATCATGAATTTTATCAAATAAAGAAAATAAGAATTATGTTCAAAAAGAAAGTAAGAATCAAACCAACCTAATTAAAAGATGTCTAACAGTGCATGCATTATTGCTTTTATGCATTTTTATTTTATATTCTTTCACATGATTAATTATGAGGTTCATGAATCTAATAAGTTCAATTAATCCGTGTGAGTTATCAAATTAAAATAATTACTTTATCATTAGTTATTAAATTCAAATAATCAATCTATAAGTTTATGGTGTTCAAAATTCATAGAATAATATTTAGTTAGAGTTAACTTAATAATTTATTAAATTGATATATTTAATTTCACTGATTAAATCTTTTTCATTTAGTAAAATATGATTAATAGATTTTTCATGTGAAATTTAAATATTTTATTGAAAAAATATTTTAATTAAAATCTTTTTATTTAATAAATTGTAAATAATATGATTGCTTATTTAAAATATCTACAATTTAACTTAAAATTTTAAACAATATGTTGTTATAATGGTCTAATTTTATAAAGAATATACTTCATAATTATGGATATTGCTGTTGTAAATGAAAGGTTGTTATAGAGGGTTAAAATAAAATATAAAAGATAGATTCTACTAAAAGCTTGGCTATTATAGAGAAATGTTGTTATAACGGATGATTGTTATAAAGAGAGTTGATTTTATATTCTATCGCATTGATTTGATAGAAGTAGCATGGAAGCTCTTAAAAGTTGGATTACATTTCGTCTTTTTTACTTAAATTTGAACAAATTAGTCCTTATACATTAGATCAAAGAGCAAATAGTCTTTTTATAGTTAAAAACTATGTGTGTAACTATTTGGTTATTCTTTCAACCACACCAATTTTTAACAATATAAATTGATGAAATTTTTAATAGAAATGACCAATTTACTCTTTGATCTAATATATAAAAATTCATTTACTTATTTTTGAGTAAATAAAGTAAAAGTAATTTATCTACTAATATAGAGCTTCTATATAATCTTACCCTTTCAGCATATGAAACTTGGTAAAATTGCCTTTTATTAAAGGGTTTGTGTCAAATTCATGCTATTTTTAGAATAATTAGAGGGAAGATAAATATTGTTTAATCCAACAGGAGGAGTGGAGTGGATGAGGTAGATACCTGGGGATGGTTAATTGATGCAGCTATGTGTAAAACGGTGTTGCCATCCTTATCCTCTAAGTCCAATATTTTACCTCTCATAGATTTGTTCGTCTTCAAACGCACTTTGAATTCATTCCAACATCGCCTTAAAAGCTTTAAATTTGTTGTTCTCTGCAGCAACATGCAAAGCAGTTCGTCTCTCAACGGTCAAATCAAAGATACAATGGGGACAAATATTCAAAAACCGAGGCAAGAGATGAACATAATTTTCATCCAAAGCAGCCTGATGAAGAACAGTGAAACCCACCTTTCCTTTAAAACGAATAAGATCTTTATCAACCGATAAAAAATCAATCACCATTTCAGTTTGTTGGTTAAGCAAGGCTAGATGAATCGGAGAAAACCAATCCTGGTTCAGTTCCCTAGCAAATGATGGCTTCAAGTTCATCATCTCCATTGCCAAAGCATTCTTCCCTGAAACCGCAGCAATGTGTAAGGGCGTATCGATGAACTCCATTTCATCTATATGCTTGAAAACATTGCCATCGTCACGGATTAATGCATATAAGGCATCAATGTTTCCTGATTCAGCTGCTCTCTTTAACCCTTTATCCATTTCCATGAATCAAAATTATATGTTAAAAGATAAAAAATACTTTCAAAATTAAATCATTCAAAACTATATTTGTTTTTAAATTCTAAACATCTATATTTTATCTACATAGTTATTGTTTATGTTAAGTCTGAATCAGACGAAAAGGAAGTTAGTTTGGAGAGATTTGAAGTCTTCCATTCCCTTTGAGCCGGTTCCTTAGATGTGGATTGGTGATTTTAATGCAATCCTTTTCGTCTTATTTATTTGTTTCTCACCTACATGATTTCCTTTCCGTCTTATTTGGCTTAGCATAAATGATTGACTTTTATGTTTTTCAAAATTTAGAAAAGTAGTAGTATATTTTATCAACTAAGTTGTTATGTGAAATAAATAAAGTGAATCATTTAATTTAATATAAATTATAAATACTAAAAAATTATTATACGCGTATGTGTGAGGAAATCACGTATTTAAAATATAAATATTACTTTAAAATAAATTATAATAAATAATAAAATGTATTGTTTGAAACTAATTAATCATAATAACACATAAAATATGTATGATATTAAAATGAAAAATTAAATTAAATTTTAAGTTTAACGTGGGTTCAAATCTTTATATTTTTATTGTCGAAACCATTTTAAAATTAAAAAAATGGACGATCTACTTTTAAAACAAAGAGCGGAGTCGCCACCAATCTTTTTGTTTAGGTGTGATTGGAGCACCTAATAAAACATTTTATTCCATTTAAATCAATTTTGGCCTACGTAAATTTGAGAAAATGGGTTTGGGAGCCGGTTACGTATGTCTAAGATTTAAAAATATTTTGAAATATAATTTCTTTTAAAACATTTGAATGGCTCAAGTTGGTCATGAAAATCCTCTTGTTTCAGAGGAATACAGCATCACATCCAGCACGATAGGACACAATCCTTTATACCCTTGAAAACACGATAAATTTTGACTTCCAAAATTTTATGTTGAAAATTTCAAAAGGATGCCCAATTATTTAGTCCCATGAAAAACCGAAACCCAGCACAGTAGCGCACAATTCCTCGAATTTCTAAACATTGAACTTGCCTTGTTTTAGAATTTAAAAAAAACACGAGTGAAGTTCTAAAGGAATATTTGATTATTTTGAACAAAAGGACAATCGAAACCCAGCGCGGTAAGGCACGATTCCTCGAATCTCCAAACATCGAACATTACCTTGTTGTAAAATTTAGAAAAACATGAGTGAAATTCTAAAGGAATATTCGATTATTTTGAACAAACGGGAAATCGAAACCCAGTACGATAGGGCACTATTCCCCTAATTTCCAAACACCAAATATTGCCTTCGTTTTAAGGAATTTTCAAACGAATAATTGTAAAACCAGCTTAAAACGTATTAATCTTGTCTTGAAATAAGATGGAAGAATTAATATTAAAGAGTCAGACCTTATAAAACAACGTTTCGTGAACCAAGAGGAAAATGATGATCATGGCATAATACATACATAAGATACAATACTTGATGAATGAAGGTAATATGACCTTATTTAATCAACTAACAAAATGAACAATTAAACATAACTAACCTAAAAAAAATATAACCCACTTTCAATCATGCATGGAGAATAATCGATATAATAATACAAAAAACAAAAATAATATGCCACAATAACATACATAGCCTAATACATTACAATCAATACAAAATATCCAAAACAAAATAATAATTTAAAAAAGACTATGGTATAAGACAAATTTAAAATAATGATGAACATAATATATGTATTGATGAATTGGTAAATTAGAAACTATTTATAAAAACAAACTAAAGATATGCATGCAATCATTAAAAAAATGTATTATAGAATGAATATTTTAAATCACAATATACAAAGGTTGAAAAAATATTTATTAAAATATATAAAGGAAAATTTAAATAATGTATAGGATATACAAGGATAACAAAAATACATAATAAAATATAATCTTAAGAAATACATACAATAGGTTTACAAAAACATACATATGCATAAATAGACTTAGAAATAATTATTTGTAAAAAGAACATGCACTTTAATAATGCATCTAAGATTAAATTAATTTTATTATAAATTATATATATATATATATATATATATATATTAGATTTAAGAACATACTTATATATACAAAGAAAACTATGTGTATAAAATAACATGAATTTAATGATGTATATAAACCAAACATATGTGCCAATATATATGTATATGTATAATAATAATTTAAAATAATATGTAAAACATGCATACAAAACGTATTAAAATAACAAAAATGTATATTAAAATGAATGAATAGATTCAAAAACATGTATGAAATAACATAACATTAATAACGTACATAGAATAAAGTTAACTTTATTATAAAGTGTATATATATATATGATAATGTGTAAAAATATTTATATAAAATATACAAAATGTGATGATGATATTACAAAAACAAATTTACAATAATAAAGAAACAATTACCAAGGTAGTTTAAAATGTACAAATAGGTAATCAAGAATAAAAAAGGCTATAAAATAAAATGACTTAATTAGAATTAAACTAAAACAAAAGGGATAATTTGAAAATAAAACAATAATAATAAAAAGGACCAATATGCAATGTGCGCAAACGCGTAGGGACTAGAACTAGAAATAATCCAAGTCCTAAAACACAGCGCAGAGGCACGGATCCATTTGCAAACATGCGCAAATTATAGGGGCAAATTTAAAAAATGAAACAAAACACATTAGGCACCATTGAATGCTCGTGCGAAAAGGGGAGGACCTTGCGTGCAATTATCCCTCCCCAAAGAAACACACGGATCCCAGGGGGCAGAGGATCAGATTGGGTCGGGTTTAATCAATACGATGTCATTTTAGAGCTACTGAATCAGGCTCAAAACGGCGTCGTTCTTAGTCCCTTATAAAGGCCAAAACCAAGCCATTCGGCCGAACCAAACCCTAGCTTCATTCCCTCTTCACCAGCAACCCTAGACCCCTTCCCTCAAACGCCAAGCCACCACCACGAACGGCGACCAGCATTCTTAGGCTACGAACGACTACTTTGTAGCCTCGAAATTCCCCTTAAAGCTCTGATTTTGGCAAAGCAAAGGAGAACCGATGGCCTAAACGCAAGGTATTATCACCCTTTTCTTTTCTTTTTGAATGTAAATGATGAAAAATCAAAGGAAATAAATAACAAAATATCGAAAACGGAGATCACCTTCTCAAGAAATTGCCTTTTGATTTTTTAATATGTGTATATTGTGTGTGCGTAAAAAAGAGAGAGTTTTACATTGATATTTCTTGGCTTTTTATAGCCATAACAAAAAAAGAAAAATTACAAAGTTTCTGCTTGGTTTTTGCTCTTGCTGCTGTGTCCGTCCTTTGCTTGTCTTATTTTGCAGGTACGGAGGCAACGTGGCGGGGGTGGTGCATGAAGGCCGTACGGAGGAGCGCTGGAGGCTGTACGAGGGTTGGGAGGCTAGCTGCGGTGCAAAGGAAACCTTAGTTTCTGTTTCTAAAATATTTTGGGCCATTTGGGCTTTGAATTTTTGGGCTAGGGTAGTTGGGTTTAGAGTTGGGTTATTGTAAATGGGTTTGGATTTTAGGCTATGTAAAATGGACTTGTGGACTTTATATATTTTTTTGTTATTAGGTTTTTGGTTTATGGGCCCGGGCTAAATTGGGCCTCTACATTTATTTTTATTGGTTTTGTTAGAAAAAACAACTAAAATATTCTAAAATAATATAAATTATTTTAATATATATTTTAGAATTTTAGAATTTTTAAAATTTATATTATTTCAATAAATCATTATTATAAATTTGGATTAAAAGGAAAAATAGAGAAATTAAGATTTCAAATAAACTCCTACCTGTTTCAAACATTGTCCATTTCCTTCGAACACCTTTTTCTTATATTCAGTTTGTATATATATGTATATATATAATTCATTCCGGCCCGTGATGGAACTGTTTTGTCTTCTAAGCAGTTGCTGTTGAAAATTTATTACACAGGATAAGCTAAGTTAGTGTTTTGTGTTTTTCTTCTACGATGGCAATCATTAAAGTTGTAGCCATAATGTTGTGTGGACTAGGGTAGCCAACATATGTATGATTATGGAAGTTGCATGTACTACATCTGAGCTGAATCCTTCGGGGTCATGAAAAATGCCCTGCACTTAATTTTATCTAAAGCACAAATTATGTTCATGTGTTTCACATAATCAGTTAAATGATCTTAAGGATCTCCTCTACCATTATACATCATCTTTAAAAATTTAAAAATGGGAGGTACAATATTTTTTATCTAAGGGTTTATTCTTGTATTTTATTTTATACTAATGTTGATGACTTAGTTTTCTGAAAACATTGCATTTGTTTCTTTAATTTCTCTAGTTTTTGCTCTAGGGTATTTTTACTAGAATTTCAGCTATGGCTATCACCATCCTGAAAATTGTAACACCCTATACCTGATCCGGTCGTCGAGTTTAAATATCAGGATGTCACACCACCGTCACACATCACATGCAATACAAATGGTCTCGTAATTAAGTAGATATCTTCCAATTTAGCTTTTGAATGATTACAAGTCACTCGTAATCCAATCATCATTAAAACATTCTCAACATTCATCAAACGAACTCAAAAAAAGAATTAAACATGCTTTTAGACCACCGAACAAAAATTCAGAATTATTCACATAGGTATTGATAGTATCGATATTTCTTTCAAATGGTATCAATACTACTTGGAAAATCGATACCAAAACAACATTTTGTTTCTCGCTTAAAATCAAAATTTCAAAATTTATCGGTACCTTTCATAAAGTATTGATTATTCTACCTCGAGTATCGATACTCGTGATATGGTATCAATACCAATTTATGTTACTAACTTCCTGCACTTTCAAAAATCATGGAGGTACCATTTTTAAAACACGAATATCAATATCTCTGCTCCAAACCACAAAAATTCAACAGTTTAAGGCATATAATCCATTCAAAGTAATAACTACTCAACATGCAACTTTTACCTTATCAAATAATCACCAAAACGACCACAATAATGGTTTAATCATCGAAAGCATGTCCAAATAAGCAAACGATATAACAAGAACAATATCCATAAATCTTAAGAACAAATAAGCTATGAAAGTAATCAAAACATTATGGCAAAGTTCATGCAACAATTTTACCACATTATTCAACGTCCATTGACCATACATACCATTCATGACACTTCAATATAACAAATATTCATCCCAAAACAATATCAATGAAATAATTATAACATCCATCAAAAGTACTAAAGAACTAAACCCATAAAAATATCATGAGGACCACAATAATAATTGATTAAATTCTAATCACATTGCCTTATCCCCACAGTTCAAAAAATAATATTAATACCACCTACGCAAATACAAATGCCTAACTTGGATCACTTCCTTGGTATCCTCGCACCGCTCACACCGTAAACGCTACATATCTACAATGGTTAGAAAGAGTGGCTAAGTTTAAACAAGCTCAGTGGATATCAGAACAACCACAAAATATACACAACATCAAAGGTTAAACAAGAGCATACTATAACACGTTCATAACCATATTCTAACCATGCCACAATAACATATTCACGCTTCATTAAACCATAAAACTAGCATATACTCTCATGTACGACTACATTCAACTCATATTCAAATAACTTATTTTACAATAATTTATCAAGACTAAACAATGTATATATGCTTTAATAACTCACAAGTCTAGCTTATATATTCACATGCATTCACAAGTTAAATGATAACAACCAAAACTACAATTATATACACAACTTACCATGAGAACATACTAACATTTTCATGAAACTTAAATCAACTCATTTAGCATATTATTCACATGTTTATGCATCTGTCTCACATCGTATTATCACAACATATAAGATCACATTTAAACAATAATTTGACACTTGAGGCTATGAAATATAAAAGTGGGTTCTATCACCACACATCGGATATACAGATCTTCAACACACCAAATAACTCGTAGAGTCGAACATATCCCAAAAAGTGAAGCGCTTTCTACCACATCAGCACTAAAAGTGGCAACACCTATTATTTTATTTTTTTTCCACTTGAAATGAAGTATTTGCTTCCAGTTGGAACAGTTTTCGTAAAATCAACCTATTCCCATAATTCTTAAAATCAACCTATTCCCATAATTCTTACAAAAAAGGGCCTAATTCGATAAATTTGAAAATTTTTTGACATTTATTGGTAATTTAATTGAAAATTATCCCATAAACACACATAAACCTACCTTTAATAAATCCATTGCAACAACTTCCCATCAACAAAAGAAAGATTTCAGGCAAAAAAAAAAATCCCTTCTTCCCCCATTAATTTTCCTTTTGCCCTTTTTTTTCATTTGTTCTTCGTCGAACTAAACTAGTTTCATCAACAACAATTTCAGTTTACTTTCAACAGCATAAAAATTATACTTCACCATACGGTGTTGCCTTTTCAGTTCAGCATCCTCGATGTCAATTCTCATATTGGATTTATTATAACCGTAAATCTCTCGCAACATCCCTCATTGACAAAAATATAGAGGCAGGCAAGAATCGTAAGAACAATTTTCAAGCTATATATTTTCAGCATATATATTTTTTTTGCTCAGTAATGATATTACAAAATCGCAAATGCAGTAACAATTGACAAATGCAAATATATCCTTTGACAAACAAACCACACCCAATAACAAAACCACACACATACAGAACCCACAAAACACCACAAAACCCCGAAAACCCCTCAACAAATGTTGCTCATAGATCAAGAACAAAAACCAATTTCGAAACCACATAATACACCAATAACAGCAGACCACACACTTGAGCAATCATGATTATCACATAGCATACTCACCACCAAGCCTTAAACATACTAGGTCTACTCCTTCCAGTAATTGCTAATGCATCTGCCATTTCATTTACATTCACTTCCGTTGTTGAAAACGATAACTCTCCCACACAGACAATCCTCCTTTCTAAATCTGCAAATGTAGCTTGTTGCGACCAAGGTCTTCTTGATTTATCCAAAATTCAATTATAAACCACTATATATATATATCAATTATATATTCTTGTTATGGCTACAAAATTGGAAGATTTTACAATTTTGTGAGATTGCAAAGCTATCTATTAGAGTTCTAATAGCGGCAAGTGTAGTTCATAGGGGCTGGGGTTTGCAGAAAGGAAAAAGGAAAAAAATATGTGAAAGGAGAAGAAAATAAATTTTTATTAGATTATTTTATTATTTTATATAAAATATAATGTAATTATTTATTTGCTTTTTTAATATATTATATTTTAGAATACTCATGTATATATATATATATATATATATATATATATATGTTTTAAATTTTTTTTTAAGAATTAAGATAATTTTGAGATAATTTATAATATTGAGAGTTAGTTTTTTAAAACTACGATTATAAAAATTGAAAGTTAAATTTGTTATTATACTAATGTTTAGACTGCTACCTCACAATTTTGTAAAATATTTAACCAGAATAGACAAAAAAAACAATTAACTGAATGACTAAAAAATCTATATATATATATATATATATATATATATTATTATGGCTACAAAATTGGAGAATTTTACCAATTTTGTGAGATTTTAAAGCTATCTATTAGAGTTCCAATAGCAGCAAGTGTAGTTCATGGGGCTGGGGTTTGCAGAAAGGAAAAAGGAAAAAAAATTTTGAAAGGAGAAGAAAATAAATTTTTATTAGATTATCTTATTATTTTATATAAAATATAATGTAATTATTTATTTGCTTTTTAATTAATTATATTTTAGAATATTCATGTATATATATGTTTTATTCTTTTCTAAAAATTAAGATAATTTTGAGATAAATTATAATATTGAGAGTTAATTTTTTAAAATTACGATTATAAAAATTAAAGATTAAATTTTTATTATATTATTTTTGAACTGCTATTTCACAATTTTGTAAAATACTTAATCTAGAATGGACCAAAAAACCTAATTAACTGAATGACCAAAAAAATCTAAAACAATTGGGTGACCTATAATATGGTTTGTCTACTAATTTATTTCATGTATAAATGATTCACTTATTAAATAAATGTGAACAGCATGAAAAATAATATGTAAAAACACAAATAGACAAACTTGTTAAAAGTTAGATGAAAACAAAGTATGAACCTATAACAACATAAAAAGTTTTTATAATACTTTCAATTCTAAAAATAATATAATAAGGATAAGAAAATATAATTTCCTCTCTAAATTGCACTCCATTGTAGAAAAAAGTTGACAAAATACCAACATGATATCAACATACAACTCAAACTTCAAATTTATTTAAATATTAATCTGACTTTTGGATTGTTTTTAATAATATTTCCTTCATGAAAAGAAAAAAAAAAAACACACTGTCAACACCCATCAAAACTGAATTAAAAAGCAAAGTCTGAGCTTCCTTTAATTTTTGAAGAAATATAACATTTATAGCGAAACTGCTCATAACAACTACAAGTAGACATGTCCATATTAATATGTTCTGAAACAAGGGTGATGACCTCACCAAATCAACGAAAATAAGAAATAAATGATGATTGGTGTAAAATAGGTGACGAAATAGAGAATAATTGAAGGTGATAGGGTTAACATAGCACTAGAGAGACATAAACACATCATCATGTAAATTGGAAACAGAAAAGACATTATACTTTTAGCTAGGGTTCCCAAAAGCAATAATGTTATGACCCAGGATATCAGAAAAGCCCCTCCATTTGAAATATAGAAAAGAAGAAAACTAAATGTGCTCATCACTGATTTCCCTTCACGATGAGTTGTGCCCTGTGAGACGCCGCCCGGAGGGCTGAGAACTCCTTGATAAGTCATTGCTAGAACCAGTGAAAATACGATCAGTAATACGCCCATTGTTTCAGGTGTCATCTCTTCAACCGCATCTTTCAGTATTTTGAACTTTGACAACTTTTGAAATTTGAGGGGAATACTATTCAGGATGTTCACACTCTCCGTATTGTCGCCTACAGTTTGTCTTTGTAACACATCCATTGCTGTAAAACCACTTTCATTGGTCTTGTTCCTGTCCACTTCCTTGCATTCTATCAATTGTTTGATCATCTGCTTGATTTAAACTTCCACAGTTAATTCACAAAAATACATCACTTCTTTTTAACATTCCACCATTACCTTACCAACCAAGATTTTAATCAAGTTTTTTTTTTATTATTAAACTTTTAATTTTTTTTTAAATTTAATTAAACTTCAAAACTTAATTCCAAAATACGCGGTTGTTGGTAGGCAACTACGTAAGGATGGTAACTAAATTTAATTTTATAATAGTTCCCACCATTTCCTTACCTACGAAGATAAAGTCAACTAAGTTGTTGTGTGGCGCCATTAAATAAAGTCGACCATTTAATCTAATATAAATTATAAATACTAAAAATCATATTATAAGCATATGCGTGTAAAAATTACGTATTTAAAATATAAATATAAATTTAAAAATAATATATAATAAATAACAAAATTTATGGTTTAAAATTAATTAATCTTAATAACACATAAAATATATATTTTTATTTTTATTAGTTTTTTAAAAACTTAAGTGACTCGTGACACCAACTTAGTCAAGAGTTTAACTAATAGTGACTATAAATAAATATACAATTGATGAAGATAATATAATATGCATAATACAATTAAAATATAAATATTATATTAAAATAAAATTTTAGTTTAGTGATAAAATTAATAGAATGATGCAAGTAGCATGAGTTTAAAATAAGTTGATGTAAAATTTATATTTGGTTTTTAAAAATTTAATCAGTAAATTATATAATAATTAATAATAATATTTATTATAAATGGATTCATTTTATGGATTTGGTTATAAAATTTAAAAAGCCGACGAGCCTATGACTTAATCCCTTGTTTTTCGGGGTTATGTGAGATTCCCTGAGTTCGAGCCACGCTACTGAGAAATGGACGAAAATTGTGAAAAGGAGTACATAAAGTTACCTGGGGGTGGTTAATTGATGCAGCTAAGTGCAGTACAGTGTTGCCATCCTTATCCTGAAAGTTCAATATTTTACTTCTCTTAGACTTCTTGTCTTCAAACGCACTTTGAATCCATTCCAACATCGCTTTAAATGCTTCAAATTTGTTTTTCTCTGCAGCAATATGCAAAGCAGTTTGTCTCTCAACTGTCAAATCAAAGATACAATCGGGACAAACATCCAAAAACCGGGACAAAAGATGAAGGTAATTTTCATCCAAAGCAACATGATGAAGAACAGTGGAACCTCCCCTGCCTTTAACACGAATAAGATCTTTATCAACAGATAAAAAATCAATCACCACTCGTGTTTGTTGATTAAGCAAGGCTAGATGAATGGGGGAAAACCCATCCGGGTTCAGTTTCCTGGCAAACGATGGCTTCAAGTTCATCATCTCCATTGCAAAACCGGTATTGCCTGCAACTGCAGCAACGTGCAATGGCGTATCCACGAACTCCATCTTATCTATACGCTTGAAAACATTGGCATCGTGGTGGATGAATGAATACAAGGCATCGACGTTTCCTGTTTCAGCTGCTCTCTTTAACCTTTCATCCATTTCCATGAATCAAAGAATTCTAGAGACACTTAAATGATTGATAACTTAAAAAAGGGTTTCTGTGCCTAGTTAATTTTATAAAACTTGGAAAGGGCTTTTGCCTACTTATATATTATTGGAACCCACCCATTTGTTTGAAAAGTCAAAAAGGGTGGGCACCGAAAGTAGAAAGTAATATTGGTTGGCAAGTTGGGTTAAAAGTTGGCATGGGATAATTGCAATTTTGGTCCCTAATTGTATAGGGACATTGCAAGTTGATCCTTGAACCTCAACTATAAATAGGCCTAACCATTTCTTACTTTCTTCATCCCATAATTGCCATTCTCTACTTAAGGCATTATTCTCTCTCTATTTGTAAATTTCACTTGTAATTTTGGAGTGAAATATATTTGGTAGTGCTTGAGGGCGTAGGCAAAATTCTTTGAACCTCGTTAAAATTCGTGTTCTTTATTATTTGTTTTGCATATTTTGTGAATGTGATTGTAGTGATTTATTGTGCTATTAAATTACGATAGAGGGATATTCTGCTAGGAAAGACTTAGTATTTAAGTGATCTTCGTGATCTACCTCTCTTTCCGGAATTGAACTTGGTGTGATTTTTCAAGACAATAATTTTACTCTTTCACACGCTTCGCGCAACAATTGGTACCGAGCAGATTCGTACTTGGGGAATCTGACCGTTTACGGTACTATTCATGTATCTGATTATTCACGTATCGGCACTATTTACGAATACTGATCTTGTTCACGATATCTGATAGTTGGGATTGAGGAGAAAATGGGCAAAGATCGTCATCGCAAGGACTCTCGTGACAAATGCAAAATTTGAAGTAGAGAAATTTGACGGTACCAATAATTTTGGTATGTGGCAATGTGAGATCTGGATGTCTTATGTCGCAAGAGCTAGATATAGCCCTTGAAGAAAAAAACGACAAGATGGATGACAAGGTGGGCCAAGATCAATAGACAAAGGTGGTACAATCCGCCTATGTTTGGCCAAAGAGCAGAAGTACTCTGTCATGAGGGAGACATCAGTGAAGAAGTTATGGGATACACTGGAAGAAAAGTTTCTAACGAAAAGTCTTGAAAATAGGCTTTATATGAAAAAGAAACTTTATCGATTCACGTATGCACCCGGTATGTCGATGAATGACCATGTGAACTCATTCAATAAAATTTTAGCAGACTTGCTAAATTTGGATGAGAAATTTGAAGATGAAGACAAGGCATTATTGTTGTTGAATTCCCTTCCTGATGAATATGATCATCTTACCACCACATTGCTTCATGGGAAGGACACGATCACATTTGATGCAGTCTGTAGTGCGTTGTATAGATCTGAGACTCGAAAGAAAGATAAAAGAGATCACAGAGATACAACCGCAGAAGTCTTAACGATGAAGAGGTCGTTCACACAATGACAAATCTGGTAGAAGGGAAAGTCCAAAGGAGACCCGCCAAAGATGAATGTGCCTTTGCCGTGAAAAGGGCATTGGAAAAAGAATTGTCCTAAGCTACAAAAGGGCAAGGCTATTTCTAATGCATGTGTAGTGAGCATGATGAGGAGTCGACTTTAGCTTGGTTGGCATGGCAATGGCATGTCAAGCGGATGAGTGGATTTTGGATTCGGGATGTACTTACCATATGTGTCCTAATAAGGACCTGGTTTTCTAGTCTTAAAGAGCTAGAAGGTGGAATTGTTCTTATGGGCAATGATAGTGCTTGTAAGACAATGGGAGTGGGTGCAGTCCAATTGAAAAATCACGACGGCTCAATCCAAGTCTTGACAGATGTTCGCTACGTACCTAGCACGAAGAAAATCTCATCTCATTAGGGGCCCTAGAATCTAAAGGGCTCACAATCACTTTGAGAGATGGATTACTAAAAGTAGTAGTGGGCAATTGACGGTGATGAAAGGCACAAGAAGAAATAACTTGTACTTTTTAAATGGAAGTACAGTTATTGGATCAACATCAACAATTTCTACAAAAATGTAGATTCAGAGGCTACCAGATTATGGCATATGCGATTGGGACATGGTGAAAAATCTTTGCGGACATTGGCGAAGCAAGGCTTGTTGAAAGGTGCAAATTCTTGCAAAATGGAATTTCGTGAACATTGTGTTCGGGCAAGCGAAGAGGTAAAATTTGGTCCAACAATTCACAATACGAAAGGAATTCGGACTACGTTCACGATGATGTGTGGGGACCTACCAAAGTAGCTTCTTTGGGAGGTATGCACTATTTTGTTACTTTTGTTGATGATTATTCAAGAAAAGTATGGGTGTATCTAATGAAAAGAAAAGTGAAGTTTTGGATGCATTTCGAAATGGAAGAAGATGGTGGAGACTCGACCGGTCGAAAGGTCAAACGACTTGATCGATAATGGTACCGAGTACAAAACGATCCATTTCTACAAGTATGCCAAGATAAGGGCATTGTGCGACACTTCACCGTTCGGGATACACCACAAGCAGAATGGGGTGGCAGACGCATGAATCGAACTATCTTGGAGAAAGTTCGATGTATGTTGTCCAATCTTTGGATTGGACAAAGAATTTTAATGAGGCGATTACATATGCGTGCCATCTAATTAACCGCTTGCCATCACCGCAATAAATAGAAAAACTCCTATGGAGATGTGGATGGTAAATCACATCGATTATGATTCTTTACATGTATTTGGTTCCACTTGCATATTATCATGTAAAGAATCTAAGTTAGACCCAAGAGCAAAGAAAGCATTATTCTTGGGTATAACGATGGAGTAAAAGGATACCGTCTCGGTGTCCTAATACAAGGAAAATTGTTTTCGATAGAGATGTGACTTTTGATGAATCAACCATGTTGAAGTACAAGGATTCACAAAGGATGACAAAACCAGTAGTACTTTGCAGCGGTGGAGCTTGAAAAGGTTAACGATGATCCGGCTAATATTGGAGGGACAAATGAAGAAGAGGTTCCTACCCAAGAACTCTCTACACAACAAGATTCAATTGCATATAGAAGGCCAAGAGAGAGATTCGTAAGCCTCGCTCGCTTTGATGATATAGTGGCCTATGCACTTCCAATTGCAGATGATGATGTTCCTTCTACTTACGAAGCGATAAGTAACCCCGATGGTGTAAAGTGGAAGCAAGCAATGAATGAAGAAATGCGTCTCTTCATAAAAATAAGACACAGGAGTTGGTGACACTACCCAAGGAAAGAAGGCAATTGGATGCAAATGGGTATATGCAAAGAAGGAAGGATTTCGATAAAATGAAATTCGATACAAGGCTAAATTGGTAGCAAAGGGTTACGCTCAGAAAGAAGGAATAGACTACAATGAAGTGTTTTCTCCAGTTGTGAAGCATTCGTCTATTCGGATTTTGCTAGCCTTGGTTGCGCAATATGATCTTGAACTAGTTCAACTTGATGTGAAGACCGTTTTTTTACGGTGATTTGGAAGAGGAAATCTATATGACTCACCGGATGGATTTAAGGTTCTTTGGAAAAGAAAATTGGGTTTGCAAACTGACAAAGTCGCTTTATGGATTAAAGCAATCTCCGAGGCAGTGGTACAAGCGATTTGATCAGTTCATGAAAGGGCAAAGGTACACAAGAAGTAAATTTGATCATTGTGTGTATTTTCAGAAGCTACAAGAAGGAACTTTTATATACTTGCTCTTATATGTTGATGATATGCTAATAGCATCTAAGAGCAAAGTTGAGATTGAAAGATTGAAGCCTCAACTCAATCTCGAGTTTGAGATGAAAGATCTAGGAGAAGCTAAAAAGATTCTCGGCATGGAAATATGGAGAGATAGAGCTCATGATAGAGTTAGTTTGGCATGAACGAGCAGACAAAACCTGTAAGTACCCTGTTGGCTTCTCATTTCAAGCTTTCTGCACAACTATCTCCTTCGACGAATACGGAACGAGAATACATGTTGCAAGTTCCGTATTCTAATGCAGTGGGTAGCTTGATGTATGCAATGGTGTGTACAAGACCCGACATTTCACAGCGATTAGTATAGTGAGCGGTATATGCATAATCTCGAAAAGGACATTGGCAAGTCGTGAAATGGATTCTATGGTATATTCAGAAGACCGTGGATGTTGGATTACTGTTCAAGCAAGATAATACACTTGGTAAATGTGTTATTGGGTACATTGATTCTGACTATGCCGGTGATTTGGACAAGCGAAGATCAACCACCGGTTATGTGTTTACACTTGCTGGAGGACCAATAAGTTGGAAGTCTACACTACAGTCTACAGTTGCGTTGTCAACCACAGAAGCCGAGTACATGGCTATAACAGAGGCTGTAAAAGAGGCTATTTGGTTACAAGGTATGGCTAAAACCTTGGGGTTGGTTCAGGAGCATATTAACGTGTATTGTGATAGTCAAAGTGCTATTCATTTAGCAAAGAATCAAGTCTATCATACACGTACAAAGCATATCGACGTACGATTCCATTTTGTGCGGGAAATTATTGAAGAGGGGAAAATTTGTCTTCAAAAGATCAAGACTGCAGATAATCCCGCAGATATGATGACCAAGGTGGTAACAGCAACCAAGTTCGAACATTGTTTGAACTTGATTAATATCTGCAAGTTTAACAGTTGAAGAAGGCACTATCAAGTATTGTTGTCAAAGGCAGAAGAATTGTGTGAAGATAAGATTATCCTAATCAAATCTTCAAGGTGGAGATTATTGGAACCCACCCATTTGTTTGAAAAGTCAAAAGGGTGGGCACAGAAAGTAGAAAGTAATATTGGTTGGCAAGTTGGGTTAAAGTTGGCATGGGATAATTGCAATTTTGGTCCCTAATTGTATAGGGACATTGCAAGTTGATCCTTGAACCTCAACTATAAATAGGCCTAACCATTTCTTACTTTCTTCATCCCATAATTGCCATTCTCTACTTAAGGCATTATTCTCTCTCTATTTGTAAATTTCACTTGTAATTTTTGGAGTGAAATATATTTGGTAGTGCCCGAGGACGTAGGCAAAATTTCTTGAACCTCGTTAAAATTCGGTGTTCTTTATTATTTGTTTTGCATATTTTGTGAATGTGATTGTAGTGATTTATTGTGCTATTAAATTACGATAGAGGGATATTCTGGCTAGGAAAGACTTGGTATTTAAGTGATCTTCGTGATCTACCTCTCTTTCCTGGGAATTGAACTTGGTGTGATTTTTCAGTACAATAATTTTACTCTTTCACATGCTTCCGCGCAACATATATCAAGTAACTGAGAAAGATGTTGCTAAATACTTGTCCAGTCTTGAAATATCTAACTTAGATTTTGATGGGTTGATTTGCGTGTATAAGTTTGGTTCAAGAGTTGACTAATGACTAGTCGTATACGGTTTGCTATAAAAAATACATCCATTGACCGATTGACGTCTTATTTTAATTTTAAAATATTTTATTATTATCTTGGTCACTTTTTATCAATTTAATCACTACTAAAATGTTTTCTTTGTTGTTTTCTCTTAAATAGAAAGATGACCGGGATGCCACGTAATTACTTTTTTCCTATGTATTTTCCACGTAATTAAAGGGTAATACAAATGTACATTCATTAACCAAGCGCTTCAACTTCAACCCCTTCAAAGCTTGCACTTTTTTCCTAGTCTCAGCATCACTTTCTGCTTCCGCTAAGTTGAATAGATAAACTAATTTGTCCAGTTTGCCATTATTGATGGCTTTTTTCAATGATCTTATTGTTTTCGGGGTTCATTGGACTCTTTTAATATTGACCGTATGGTGGTGGGAGGTGGAGGAAGGGGGAAGGGGGACAGCGTCGTTGTTCATTTCCTTCATGTGCTGATGATGGTGGTGAGAACTGGAGCTGCAAAGATTTTTCTTTGGAATGAGGTGCCGAAGAATGCTGAACATAGTTTGAAGTGGTTACCGGTGGTGGGGGGGGGAGGGCGTCTATTGATCTTTAGAAAAGAAAAAAAAATCAGATTAACAAACGAAAGGAGGAGGAAGGTTTGGATTTAGGAGAAGTGGAAATAGAGAGAAGGGAGAGCATATTCTTCTTCTTCAAAAGCATCAAAATGGTAAGTTGTTAATCTCTAAAAATGAGTCACGGACATGGGAGAAACCAGAAACGGTGGAGAAAGATGTCAGTCTCCCAAATGCGAACAAAATTCCCCTTGCGGCCTCCAATGGTTCTATTACGCCTGGATTACTAAAAATTGGTTAACAGGGAGAAATTCCGTTTACTTACTTTTATTTGCCAAATATTTCACTCATTTCATAGGATATATATCTCATAATAGATTTACAAAACGCGAAAAATTAAATCTAAAAGGAATAAAAGAATAACCCATTTCTCTTCCTTCTTTAATTAATTTCATTTTAACATTTTTTCTTAGAAGCCCAAGGATCTTAAAATCCTTCAATAATTTGTTTTCATGGAAAAAGAAAGAAAAAATCTCTTTCCAACGCCAAAACCCTCCCCTACCGTCAATGCATTATGGTAGGCGTGGGTACCGCTTAAAGCCTACTCCCATCGCCTCGTCATATTTTCAAATATTCAAAAAATATCTAGAAAATCCTTAAAAGAAAGCCATGCAAACCAAATAAATCCTCCACCACCTTTCCAAACGTGACCGGTGCTAATCGGTTTAATCGAAGTAATAGTTGTGTCAAACTCTTGTCTGAATGTTCGAAAAAGAAAATGCGCCCAATGCTCACTGATATATAGTCGAAATAACCAATACTTAAACTATTCTATGGTATGCCAACTATATTTGATTTTGCCCGAACAGTTAATATGGTAACTAATAATCCAATTTCTTTTTTAAGTTCGCTTCCCATTCTATTGATTTCAATATCATCAATTCATCAATTAAAACATCATTTCATACATAGCATATCATGATTCATCTCAATTCCAAGCAAACTTCATAATTTTACCGAGTTACACTATTTTCAATTCTATTCAATTTAGTCCTCTATTATGATAATCAATCAAATTCAAACCAATATGATTTGATCAATCATAATTAGCTATTAATTCATTAGATATCTCAAATTACTATTCATCATATTCAATGTATCATTTTTTTATAATTTACTCCATATCTCACCTTTTGTACCCAGTTGCAAACAATTCAATATTATTAAACATTCAAAAATTCATAATTTAAGTTTACAAAAATAATCATACCATATGAATTTACCTAGTAAAACAACAAATGAACACTCTTTAAGGACTAATTAACAATTTTGTTTTTTTCTTAATTATCTTCAATTTGATTTAATTCTTGATCTAAACATTAATTCAATTCAATTTATCAATTCCAACCCTCATATTTTATCCTATTATAAGCATGTATCAATTCAGTTTCATTTTTCAAATGTTCCTTAAACTTTTACATTTTATTTAATTTAGTCCCTAAAATCGAATTTGGCATAACTTTCAAATCTGAGCTTCGATTTTGAAATCGATCTCAACTGCATCCTTCTATAACCTATAAAATTTTCCCATCAATTTCAAGATTTATACATTTAGTCCCTATGTTAAAAACATAGTAATTAAACTTTACAAACTAGTCATTTTTCACTTCTAAGCTTAAAATCTAACAATTTAGTACCAATTTCATCAAGTATTCATCAATGACAACTTTTAGTAACTTTAACAGCTTTGTAAAATATTACATAGGCTAGCTAAATCAAGGTCCCAAAACTTCAAAAAACATAAAAATTACAAGAAAATGTGTAACACCCCAATCTCGTATCCGTCGCCGGAATAGGTAAAGGGACATTACCGGACTTGAAACTCATATCAGAACAGTAAATTTTTTTTTTTTGAACATTCCTTTAGATAAGTACTAAAGACAGTCAGGGATACAATTTAAACTTCTATAAGTACGCATTCAAAAGATGTCATTTTAGCATAGCTTATATACATTAACCAAAATATTCTTGACCTTTGGTCTATTCTATACATGCCATAAAATAATTCAAAACATAACAAGAATAAGCGTTGGATAGTGACAAGTGTGACTAGTTGTTGACGATCCCCGAGCACAGTAGCTTCGAAATGAGATCTATAAAACAGAGAAAACAAAGTAAGCAGAGTAAGCATTACAATGCTTAGTAAGTTTTAAGCAGTGTCAACAGATAACAATCAAATTATAACATAGTTGTTGGTATTTTTATTTCACTCTTCCTTGGGCATACCATCCCTTTACCGAATATGCACATCTCATCATATACAATAGGCGATAAACTTTCACATAAAAGTGAGCTCATGTGACATAGATATATTGTATAATTTCACATAACCTCTCACACGATCCGATGTCAAATAATCATAGGAATAGTCTCATAGATTGCTCACGTATGCATCACATAACTACCTTATGATTTAGTTCAAATCAAGCTCACATATAAACTTGGAGTACATACTGCTTAACCTTTCGCATTGAATATATTTATAAGCAATTCTTATTACGAAGTCTTATAGCTTTAACCTCTACTCGGATTATCGGCGAGACCTTTAGCTCAGATGAAATCTCCACACGAAGTTATCGGGTCTTACCCGGACAAAATCTCCACACGTAGTCATCGGGTCTTACCCGGACATAATCTCTACATGTAGTCATCGGGTCTTACCCGAATATATTTCAAGTTTCATGTACATTTAATCACATGTTACAACATTCACATCATTGTCATATTTGTAATTCATTTGCCTCATCAAATATCTAATAATACACACCTTTCACATTTGGTCATTCGACCACAATATACACACATCTCCTACATATTTCACACTAGCCATTCGGCTTTACCACATATACATATCTCATACATATTTCACACTAGCCATTCGGCTTTACCACATATACATATCTCATAAATATATTTCACATTAGCCATTTGGCTTTACCACATATACATATCTCATATATATATTTCACATTAGCCATTCGGCTTTACCACATATACATATCTCATACATATTTCACATTAGCCATTCGGCTTTACCACATATACATATCTCATACATATTTTTTACATTAACCATTCGGCTTTACCACATATACATATCTCATATATATATTTCACATTAGCCATTCGGCTTTACCACATATACATATCTCATACATATTTCACATTAGCCATTCGGCTTTACCACATATACATATATTTATCTTGTGCATCAATTTCAGCAATAGCTTATAAGCAACTCAAATAGTTTCATCAATGTTTACAACAAATTCACATATTCACTACAAGCTTTTTTCCTAAGCAATAGTCACTAAATTATTTATAACTGGAGCTACAAAACTCAAAATCAATTGCTGTTAATTTTCCCTGAATATAGACTCATATATCTTCCATCCATAAAGTTTTCAGAATTTTAGGTTTGGCCAATCAATACCAGATTTTTCTTAAAGTTTCCCCTGTTTCACTGTTTGACTAATTTGACCACTCTTCACTACGAATCAAATTTCTCATTGTACAGAATTCAAAATATCTTCTATTTGATTTCATTTGAAACTTACTCATTAAGGAGTCTAAGCATATAAATTTTATCTTATAACCATTTTTGTACAAATTATAATGATTTTCTAAAAACAGAGCAGGGATTTGAGTCATTCGACACTGTCTCACACAACTTTAAATATCTCTATATAGGAAATTTCTTTGCTTACACGGTCTCTTTTATAAGAAACTAGACTAATTAAGCTTTGATTACATATTTTATTCAGCCTATAATTCCACACCAACAATTTATAGTGATTTTCTAAAATCACGTTACTGTTGCTGTCCTAAGCAAATTATTACAATTTGCTCTTAAATTTCAAGTCCAAACACTTATGAACTTACCATTTGAGTTTAAGACATATCATGGCCACATCATATCTTATTAAATCAACTCATTATGTCCTATTATGATTGAATTTACTCAATGTTTAATCACTTAAAACTTACCTCGGAAGTGGTCGACGACTAGATATCCACGGCTATTCGTTTACTTTCTCTTTTCCCCTATCCGACTTTGATCCTCTTTGCTCTTAAGCTTAAGTAAAACAATAGATTTGCTTAAGTACTTAACTAATATTATTCACTTGACAATCACATTTGGCAATCACATATCATTTAATCTATATCTAAAACAATAGATTTCAATATGTATCATATTTAATGAAACATGCCATGACTCGATTTCATGCTTATTTAATTTATATCTAATTCACATTCGGCACAAGCAAACTTCATTTCAATTATGCCACTCTTAAACTTATCCATAATACCCTAAGTTCATTTAGTAGCTAGGCAACAATTAGACAAAAACAACAAGCATTTAACAACAATGTACTTAACCAATTCCTTAAGCATACATTCGGCAATATATATATATATATATATTAATGACTAAAACACTTAGGCCAATTCTAAAACATCCACAAATCTTCATGCTTACAGGCCATAACCGTATGGTTCTTATCACACTTGGACCACAAAATGCATAAATTTCACAAATTCTAATTACTATCATAAGCTCAATTTCGGCTAACACTCAATTAAATACTTACAATTTAGCACTAATTTAGCATTTCAACATAGCCGATTGTCATTAAGCAATTAAGCCACAAACATTTAATTTTACCAAGCTCAACTCATCTATAATCAACCCTCAATACACTAAAGCATCAAAAACAACATCAAAGAAATACAAACATCCATGATCGAATGTCATCTTCATAACTTTACAAAAACATTTGCCATGAGCTAGCTTCTATACTTGATGACCACTCCAAATATACAAAGATTTTCAATGAAAGAGCATTAACATACCTTAATATTAACCTAAGATGACCGAATGCTTCCCTCCCTTCTTCCTCTTTTCATTTCGGCCGAGAAGAATCAAAAAGGATGAAGCTTTTTTTTTCTTCTAGTTACGGCAAAATGGGGGAGCAAGGATGAAACAACTTTGGTTTCTCCTCCCACTCCCCTCATATTTTATTGTTCTTAACACAACATGTTATCAAAAAATGTTTATAATATGTTTTACCCATCACATTTTGTCTATCCTCATTGTCATGGTCGGCCACTACTATCAAAGTGGGAAAATTGACATGCAAGTCCACCCTTTTGATTACATGCACTAATAGATCCTTATAGATTAACCTATCACATTTCAAAAGTGTCACACATAAGTCCTATTAACTAAATTCACATGCAATTAACTAAATCGAAGCTTAAAACTTTCACACACTCATATTCACATATTTTAGACAATAAATATTATACTCAAATACTTCGGTGACTCGGTTTAGCGGTCCCGAAATCACTTTCCGACTAGGGTCAATTTAGGGCTGTCACAAAATGAGTTAAAATTACTTACCAATTTGAGGCCCATTTTTTGAAAGCTTAAAACCTTTTTTCTTTCTTGAAGAATCAATGAAGAGAAAATATGAAAGGAAAAATGGCATTAATTTCTTTTATTATTTTCTTTTATACTTGATTAATTTATAATTAATCATAATTAACTTAATTAATCTTAATTAGTTAACCATAGGCATAATTTAACAGATTTGGTGGATGACGAACGAATATCCACCACCGAACATCCATTTAAAAATGGATTAATTACTTAGTTGGTCCTCTAAATAATTAAAAATCAATAGCGATTAATTTTTACCAATTTTATAATTTAGTCATTGTACCTAAATTAACTATCCAATTAACAAAATTAAGGGATCGAACTTTAATTAACTTTTATTATAATATCGTAAATATTAAAATAATAATATTTACGAACTCAAACATTAAAAATGGGGTTCCGAAATAGCCGTTTTCAACACCACTGAAAACGGGTTGTTATACTTCTTGGTACTTTCATGATTTAAATCAATAATCAATAGAACCAAGAAATCAATAGCGATTAATTTTTACCAATTTTATAATTTAGTCATTGTACCTTAATTAACTATCCAATTAACAAAATTAAGGGATTGAACTTTAATTAACTTTTATTATAATATCGTAAATATTAAAATAATAATATTTACGAACTCAAACATTAAAAATGGGGTTCCGTAATAGCCGTTTTCAACACCACTGAAAATGGATTGTTATACTTCTTGGTACTTTCATGATTTAAATCAATAATCAATAGAACCAAGAAATCAATACAGTCAATATGTGATTGAACTATCAACAAAATCAATTTTCATTTTCATGTATCATATGTAAAATCTCATACCACATTTCATTAGGCGTGACATACATGAACATGTAATCGTATTTAACATTATATCAAATTTCATATGCATTTTAACATGTTACCAAGTTCATTTCATTTTCTCATTTCCATCTTGAATTCTCTTATTCGCTTTATATCCATATCAATCCTCAAGGCTTGTTTTATCTGGTTCGCATGATCTTTCACATGCCATCTTTTGTTACTTAATCACTAACATACCAAATTCATCATTAAATAATAGCTTTTCATATAAAAAATCACATAGCATGATATATGTTTCATAACCCCTATTAATTGGACAGTGACCTAAGACGGGTACACGAATCATCCAACCATCATACCAATATATCTGGCACCCAGTGCCTCATCGGGATGTCTAGAGTATAAATTTGCACTTTGCGCCTCATTAGTATAAACTGAAATAATGTGTGCTTTGCACCTCATCGGAACGTCCAAAATAAAAATTTGCGCTCTGGGCATCATTGACATAAACCGAAGTATAATCTTGTATGATAATTTTATGGCATGCCAACTATACCTAACTCTGCCCGAGACAGGTTAGAGGGTACACAATGTTTCGTATAATACTCGTTTGTACCATGCTCATCTTAATTCAATTCATAACATTTCATATCATCACGTACAAACCAAATGATGAGACAAATAGGATGCTTACCTTAGATAAGTTAGTTTGTAACAAGTTATAAATATGTATGTGTATATATATATATATATATATATATATATATTGAATTCAAATCATAAAAGTATAAAATGGAATCGTCACTCGTCTATGACTCTCACTTTTTCTTTCTCTTGAGATGACCCAACTTCTTCTTTAGCTACGTTCAATAATTCAATTACAAAATGGTATTAGTTCCACTCAATCACATGAAAAGCATATAATTATACATATTTTTCTATTTATTCATTGTAGTTCCTATATAAAAAATTCATATTTTTCAATATTTAACATCGGATCAAAATTCAATTGCATATCCTTCCATTAGGGACCTTTTACTTTTAATCTAAATCATAATTTCTTAATAAATTCTAATTTATTCAATTTAGTACCTAATGTCAAAAGTAACTAAATTTTCAATTCTAAATAATCTCACTATCTTCTAATACAACTTCAACTAAATTTAAACTTAACAATTACATATCTATTAATTTCAAGCTTTAATCTCACAAACCTTATAAATGAAAAGTTGGTATAAACTTAAAAATCTCAAAATCTATGCATTGAGTTAACTAGATTAAGCTTCATGGATCATGAATCTATAAAAACCTTAAAGAAAAGTTCTTAATACCTTGGTAATTTGGAACGAATTGAAAAAGGGAAAAACCTCTTCTTCCCTTCAACAATAGACAAGAAGCTTTGGGAGAAAGATGATGAAGTCTTCCTCTCTCTACTATTTGAAATATATATATTTAGATTAATAGCTTAATTAATAAACTTAATCATGTTTAGTTGATTTATTTAAGGTCTATATATTATAATTTTAATTACAAAGTTAAATGACTGTCATCATTATCATCCATTATCTCATAAGAAACAATGAGTCAATAACCATTTAGGTCCCTTGGTTAATTACCAATTAGGTCATCAAACATTTTCCAATATAAAATTCAATAGCAATTGGACTTTACAATTTAGTCTCTAACTATCATCATTATCATCCACTATCTTATAAGGAACAATAAGTTAATAACCATTTAGGTCCCTTGATTAATTACCAATTAGGTCATCAAGCATTTTCCACTATAAAATTTAATAACAATTGGACTTTTACAATTTAGTCTTTAAACTTTAATTAATGTTTTTTCAATTAAATTTCTTAACTAATCTTTAATATATTTTCATACTAACTCTGTAAATCCTACTATTATAATGTCACGAACTCAATTTACGAAGTTTGGGTTTTGAAATCGTATTTTTCGACACCATCTAAAATTGGATCGTTATAGAGTCAATGACATTTGCCATTACTCAATGGCAGAATGATTATATTGTGATAAATTGATAATTTTTATAAAGTAAACAGAGATAGAAAGAATAAAGAACAAATAAAATATGAAAGCAATAGAGAATGTACTTTATTTATCAAAGGGATTACAATGCTTCATCAGAGTCTTTATTTATAGCCATAAGAATTATAAAGAAGTAGACATCTAATTCTAATAACTATTAGAATTTAAAATACATCAAAACTTTATCTTGATCATGATGGACATCCACTTAATAAGATATTCATAACACTCCCCCTTGGATGTCTTTTGGTAGATAATGTGCCCTACTAAACCCTTAGTAGGAAAAACCTTGTGGGATTAAAACGTAATAAAGGAAAAAGGGTGCACAATCTTCTATTACGAGTTGCCTCATTAAAAACCTTTAACAGGAAAACCTAATGGGACAAAACCTTGGTTAAAGGAAAAGAGTGCAACTTGTTTTAGACTCCCCCTGATGGTAACATTACATTACATCTTTGAGTTAATGCATTCCAATCTTGTGTACTAGTCTTTCAAGTGTTGAAGTTGGCAATGCCTTAGTAAAAAGACCTATTAAATTATCACTAGAACAAATTTGTTGAACATTTATATCACCTTTTTTTCTCAAGATCATGGGTGAAGAATAATTTTGGTGAAATATATTTCGTTCTATCATCTTTGATGTAACCACCCTTCAATTGAACTATACATGTTGCATTATCTTCGTATAAGATAGTTGACATCTTTTCCTGTAAAGGCAAATTGCATATCTTCTAGATATGTTGGGTCAATAACCTTAGCCAAACACACTATCAATTTGTCTCATGCATTGCAATTATTTCTACATGATTTGAATGAGTGGCAGCTAATGTTTGCTTTGTTGAACGCCATGATATGGTGATAATACTCTGAAATGACATATTTTTATGTATTAATTACATATTTATTTTGAGTATGATTCTATTAATTTAAGCTATTTATGGTTTTTTATTTGATAGGGATTAAATTGAAGGCAAAAGGAAATTTAGGGGCAAAAAGCATGAATTTGAAGCTAAAATGGGCCAGCATGCGAAATAGGAAAAAAGTGGTGCTGAAAATACAAAGTGTGGAAGACTTTGGGGAAAAAGTTCAAAGAAGAGATTTTATAAACATAAGACTCCATTTAAATTTGAATTTTATTAGGATTATTGTTAAAATTATTGTTTAGATTTAATTTTAGCTTTTATCTTTATTTATCTTCTAGAATTTAAATAGGAACAAACTAGGTTTTCTAAGTACTATAAATAGGGGATGGAGTGACACAAATTGTACTCATCTTTTTTTGTAAACACTTCCTCTCCCTAAGGCTGTAGCTTGTTTGTTCCTTCTATTTTATAATAAAAATTCCATTCCATTAAACTTAATTCTTTTTTTCCCAAAAAACATGAGCCACTAAACTCATCTAGCCAAAGGTTATCGAGATTTCCCTCCCAAAAAAAGGGGTCATGAAGCTTAAAATCTACACTTAGCCTTCTCAATGAGTATTCATTGTTTCTCTGCATTACGAGACTGACACTTCCGTCGATGTCCTTCCAAAAGTGATTTTTTCATCTTGTGCAAAGGAGGCCACTATAACAGTCCATTTTTGGTAAAATCAAAACAGTGATTCGGGACCACAAATCTGAATTTGATAATTTTATTTTTATATTATTTTGAGGTCTAAAACATGATAATATTATAGTATAAAATTTTAGTTCAGAAATTTTATTGTTTGTATGCTTAATTTGTGAAAAAAGACTAAATCGCATAAAGTGCGAAAGTTGTGTTCTATTAGCTAAAGGTATTAAATAGTTGTAGAACTTAAATGTGGAGGTCCTTATATAGTAATTAGACCATTAAAGGTGATAGTGGATGAGCATGGATTTGTAATAATGAAAAATAATAAAGTTGGTAAAAAGTAAATTTAGAATAAAGTGAATAAAACAAAACCAAGCTATCATCTTTTTCTATTTTTCTCTTCTTCAACTGTGGGAAACAAAGAAATGGAGGTTTTGAAGCTTTAGCATTTAGAAAATCTTATTCTTAAAATTAGGTATGCATTTTTGTCCCCCTTTTTTTTATGATTTTTATGTTTTTACAATCGTTATAGCTTAATCTAGCTAAAGAGGGGACTAATTTGCAATATGGTTGAAAGCATAAGGTTTTTCCATTAGAGCATATTGGCTGTTTTTGAAGTTTAGTGTAAGAAAATAAATCCTTGAAAATAAATCCTTGTTGTTAATTAAATAACTTTTGTTAAGTGATTTTTAATGAAATTGTCAAATAGGGATTTAATTGAGAAATATGAAAATTATGTGTTGAATATGTAAAATTGTGAAATTTATAGGCTGATGTAGGCTTATAAGATATTTTTCTAGGCTTGGATGTGGGGAAATTTGCATGAATTTCATTTTCCGAGCCTAGGAACTAAATTGTAAAGAAATCAAAAGTTTAGGGCAAAATGGTAATTTTGCCAAAACATGATTTTTTTTAGACTAAATTGATTAGAATGAGGTTTAAATTGGTAACTTTTGATTATTTATATCAAGAAAAGCCATGTTTGGAATTAGATCGAGGCAAAGATAATGTAGTGGATTGATCGATCATTTTTCCGTCGTACAAGTTTGAGGTAAGTTAGTGTAATTAAATTTCGTATTTATAGGCTTTAATTGAAATACATGTATGTGAATGATTCAATTATTACATATAATTATCGAGCGCATAACCGACGTTATATGAAGAATACCGAGCCCTGTTTGAACCTTAAGAATTCGTAAGGTACAAATAACATTGTCGTTAGGGTTACCAATTTGGTTGAGGTGCTGCATATGTTGCAGACTCACCACAACTCTTATGAGCTTACCGATATTCAGCTCAAAGGAGCTTACCGTTTATCGCTGGTAAAAGCATACATGTATAAGAATTAACAGATTACCGTTCAATACACTTCGTGTGTACTACTCGCGTATCCTACGATATTCTAAGTGGTTCAACAGGCATAGTATTATTACAAGATTATACAAGTTTGATACGAACTAGTACAGGTATTTACATGGAAATGGTATATATATGATATACGGATATACAATATATATGTTACATGTACATAGAATTTAATAATTGTTAAATTCATACATAATTATGTTACAAGTTTATATGAATTCGATACAAACTAGCACAGGTATTTACGTAAATTACATGGAAATGTTTTATGTATGATATATAAATACATGGTATAGATGTTACATGTATATGGAATTTAAATAGTTATTGAACTTATACATGATTCTCGGTTTTTATATGAATACATGACTAATTTGGTAAATAGTTCAATGGGCAATGTTCTGATAGGATATGACATGAGTTTGATACGAACTATTATAGATATAGATATGAATTACATGGAAAATGGTGTTGTATGGTATATTGGTAAATGAAATGGATGCTACATGTTTATGCAACTTGATTAATTGTTGAGTTCATCAATGATTATTAATTCATAGGTGAATTTACATGACTAACATGGTTGGTGTATATGTGTTTAGGCTTTGGCCAAATTGTAGTTGGATTATACCACGTTAAACTTTTATGTTATGCATTGTAATGATAAATGCTTAAATGAAAATATAATTATGATCATGAAAAGGTGGTTTTTGGTTTATATATGTGTTTATATGGCTAACTTGGTTGATGATTATATGTTAGGCTTTTCGACTAAATTAAGTTGTGGTATACCTTGATTCACTTACTTCATTTGTGATTAAATGGGTATGTGAAGAATAAAAGAATGAAAAATTGTTTCAATTAAAATCGCTATGAAAGTATAGAAAGGTATGAGTTTTTGGATGATTGGAATATGTTTAGCCACATGTTGGAATTATAAATGCACATAAGTAGTGGATACTTATGATGTTTTGAGGTAAATTGGCTAGATATTGTGATATTTAACCTTAAGAGGTTATTGTTGCTTAAGCTAAGGCTAAGACATGTTGGATTGACTTAAAAGAATTATGCTTATAAATTGAAACGATGAACTTTATTTTTAAGTTACGAACTTACAAAAGCTTAATTGCTTACTCTATTTTTTTTTTTGTGATTTATAGTGTTCGGAAGATCGTTCGGGTTGGAAGCTGTCGGAGATGTCATCAAACTATCTATCAACTATTTTGGTACTTATGGTTTAATAATTTTTGTTATAATGGCATGTATAGGTTGTTTGGCTAATGTAGCCTATATGGTTTGGTCAAGTATTTAGTCATTTGATTTGGCTTGTTTTGATACATTTTGTTATGTATATATAAGTAAATGGCCTTTTCATATTGATATATATCTATCATATAAGTGCTTGATAGTTGTGAATTGGATTTTGGGTATCAATTGGTTTGCATAATTACAAGTGGCCAATTGAGGTGCCTATATGTATCATGATGGTATGCGATATTATAACATGTTATAAGCTTGATATTGGTTGGTTTTGAATGCCTATTTATGCCATGGTTATATACAAATTGTTGTGTATATGCTGGTACCAATGTAGGTGAGGAATAAGGCTTGGAAAATGGCCTATTTTTGTTCACACGGACAGAGACACGGCTATATGTCCCCTGATGCTTCTTTCGAGACCAAGTCAGTAGCTTCACAAGGCCTAGCACATGGCCTAGCACACGGGCGTGTGGTCTAGTCATGTAACCTAAGTCAGTGAGTTACACAGGGTCAGACACGGCCTAAAACATTGGCGTGTCCCATAGCCACACGGGCATGTCCCTTGGCCACACAGGCATGTGACCCCTGTACTTTGAAAATTTTTTTCCATGTTTTCTTAAAAATTCGTAGAGAACTCGATTCAATCTCGAACCACTTCTAATGTCTATTTAAGGCATCGAGGGCTCGTATTAGAGACTGTATAAATATATTTGAATGATTTTTGATATAAATGATAAATGCATATGAAATGTATGATTGTTTGACTTACAAGTCTAGTAATGCTTCGTAACCCTGTTCTGACGTTAGATACGGGTTAGGGGTGTTACAGTCGCTTTGTATGTTTTGGGAAGGTTACACAATTAGTTCATTAGCTTACTGTATCAGTGGTTGTCGAGCCTAAGAGACAAAATGGCGTGGCATTCGCCATTGAGAAATGATGATCTAGTCTAAAATGGTCCAACAAAAGTGATGGTTAGTTAGAGTCACGTTCCTCTAAATCTTAAATCTAAAATCTAAGTGAAGTTGGTGGTCGTAGGTGTCCTCTTCCTCTATAACTGACTTATTGCTCGAGAATGATCACCTAAAATTTTAAGATTGAACCCAAAGGGGATCGAGATAACCGAAGGCTGGAATCTCTCAATCAAAGAATCTCTTGTTTCAATTCTATTTATTTTTACAATTTCAATTTCAATTTATACAATCTCAATTCGTCCATATTTTTAATTCTGTTTTTTTTATTTTTTTCAGGTACACTATTTTTCTTGGGCATGACTGTTTCTGGGATCTCGAAGAACAAGAACTTGTGCAAATCCAGTCCCTGAGGATTTGAACCTACTTTTCTTATACTATTCGTTTCGTTATTTTATAAGGATAGGTTATTTTTGGTGCTTTCAACGACGCATCAAATTTTAGTGTTGTTGCCAGGGACTGGTAACGTACTAATCTTGTTTCTTTTGTTTCTTATGACCAAGTCTGCCCCCAGGTATTCTTGAGTTTGATTTAGAAATAGAGAAGATTGCAAGAGCTAATCACAAGGAAACAAAATTATGAAAAAAACAGCTAGAGGTGGTAAGGACTCAGAGTAACCCACCACCAGAAATAGAAGCAGACGACGAAGTTGAGTCTAGGGTTAATGAAAACCCTACTCAAACACTAGAAAACGAATGAATAGGAATCGGTCCACTAAAAAAAGTGTTTAACGCTAGGGTTAACGAAAATCCGAATTTGGCACATCAACCTATGACTTAAACGATTTGACAAAAGGCCGAAGCTCCTATATAAAAATAGTCGTTATGTATTGTATATCCTACTATAGATACTAATTTTGAACTTAAGTCAGGATTAATCTAGTTGCTATTGACTTTTCGTGGATTACAAAATGAAAATCCACACAAACATTTAAAAGAGTTTCATATGGTTTGTCTTAGTATGAAACCTTAAGGCGTAACTGAGGATCAAATCAAATTATGTGTTTTCCCTTTTTCCCTAGCAGACTTGCTAGGGAATTGTTATTTTATTTACCTACTGGATCTATCACAACATGGGCTAATCTTTCCCATTTATTTCTCAACAGAATTTTTCCAGTATCATGCACAGCTGAATTAAGGAGGGAGATTGTTGGGATAAGGCAAAATGATATGGAGTCTCTTTACGACTATTGAGAGCAATTTAAGAAGTTGTGCACAAGTTGCCCATAACATGGGATAATAGAATAGTATTTTCTCTAGGACTTCTATGAGAGCTTAAAGCCCATGGAAATGAATATGATAGATACTGCCAATGGAGGGGCATTAGTCAACATGACCCCCCAATAGGCAAAGGACTTGATCTCTACAATGGCTGCAAATACTCAGCAATTCCGAGTCAATCCTAAACCTACTAGAAGGGTTCACTAGGTAAGTAATTCAACTTTAAAAGATAAAGTTGATAGACTTACTACTATCGTGAATTCTCTTTTTGCAGTAAAAATAGGACCAGCCAGGCTATGTGAAATTTGTGCAACACCCGAACATACAACTAATGCATGCCCTAGTTTGTGTGATGATACTATGGCCCATTTAGATGTTGTGGGGAACTTTCTTGGACTGTCCCAAAGGTGATATGACTTATGTAAATACATATAACCCAGGATGGAGAGACCATCCTGACTTGAATTGTGGGGCAAACCTGCAGATAACCAGCCATACCAAAACTAGTTTCCACAACAAACGCAAGATTTAGGTCCCTCTCTAGAAACCATGGTTAATAAATTAATAGCTAATATGTTTGATTTTCAATAGAAAATCGAGGCGTCTATAAGAGAATTTACCACATCAATTGATAAAATAAACTCACAAGAGAAGTTGCTGTCACAAACGAAACCTAATCCAAGACAACATGCAAATGCAGTAACTTTGCGAAACGTAAAAGTATTGGAACTAAATCCTGGCAAGAATCTTGATCAAGATTTTGCCTAGAAAAAGCAGGAGAATGATGAACAGGTCCGAACGAAACCTTCATTGCCCATAATTCAACCTCCGTTTCCAAGATGATTGAACCAACATTGAAGAGGTAAGGAGGAAAAAGAGATCCTCGAAACATTCACAAATGTCGAGATTAACATACCATTGTCGGATGCCATCAAACAAATTCCTTGATATGCCAAGTTCTTTAAGGAGCTTTTTACCAACAAGCGAAAATTGACTAGAAATGAAAGAGTAAGTGTTGGTGAGAATGTATCCACAGTGTTACAGCAGAAAATGCCAACAAAATGCAAAGATAGGGACATGTTTGCAATACCATGCAAAATAGGTCATTTAGGATTAAAAAAGCCATGTGTGATTTAGAAGCTTCTATAAATTTAATGCCTTTTTCCATTTATGAATCACTTAACGTGGGTTTTTTTTACGAAAACAGGTGTTACCATTCAATTAGCAAATAGGTCTATTGTGCATCTTGAAGGAGTCTTAGGGACATATTAGTGAAAGTTAACAGACTTATCTTTCATGCAGACTTTTATCTGATAAAAATGGAAGATGATAATGCTCAAGGGTCTTCAGACATCTTGTTGGGGTGACCTTTCCTTAGTACTGCAAATACTAAGATTGACGTGCGTAGCGGAACCCTCACAATAGAGTTTGACGAAGAGATCGTGAAATTTAACATTTATGACGCTATTAGTCACCTGAGTGAAATCTTGAACGTAAACTGTGTCGACATAATTGACTCATTAGTAGGAGAAACTTTTGAGTCACTTTATGAAGACAACCCTAAAACGATGTTTGATGATTTTGAATTTGTTAATGAACTGTTGTCTCCGATGAATATTAAACTTCTACATTTTGCTGTGCAGGCCCCAGATCTGGAATTAAAACCACTTGCCTATCATCTCAAATGCACATTTTTGGATAATGATGAGACCATTGCCGGCTTAAAAGGGATTAACCCATTGACAAGGACATATAAGATTTTTTTAGAGGAAAAAACGAAACCAAAGCAAGAGGCGCAAGAACGATTGAACCCAAATATGGTGGATGTGGTAAAAAAGGAGAATTTTCAAGCCCATACGATTGAAAGAATTCAGCTGGAACAGCCCCAATACTAGTTGGGGCGTCAAGCTAATGACGTTAAACAAGCGCTTATTGGGAGGCAACCCAATTTTATTTTTTTATTTATATTTACATTTTCTATTTTTTAATTTTATTGCATGTTAATAAATTTTATCTCTCTTCTTATATCCAGGAGAATCGATGAATCGAAAAAATTAAATTTGGAAATAAGCAAAAACAGTAGCGAAAACGACATTGGGAGTGTTCTAAATCCTTTCTTTTTATCATATTTATTAATATTATTTTTCACATCGAGGACAATGTGTTTTAAGTAGGGGAAGACATTCCTCATTATTTTTGTCATTTTATTTGTTGATTTTACTGTTGTGTTACTGTTGTTGCTGCCTTGTGCTCGTTTCTGCCCATATTTATTTTTTTAGAATATTCTGCCTCTTTTCATGCCCAAGATTTTAACTAGGAATTATCCATTGTTTGACCTGTGAGTATGATTCTTATCTACTGAGTTAGTTATAATTTCACTATATTGATTTCATCTCCACTATTTTATTTTTATTAGGATAAAATAATTATGATTAATAGAGTTAACCCTATCTTGCTTATAGTAAAATTGAATAAGTTTAAATGCAAAGAGGACACTTAATACAATTGTATGCTAAATTTATGTTCATGACTGTTAGGGAGTTGCCGAAACTTATTTTTGACACTTGATTGTTTTTCGTAGTCCTCCAAAATTGTAGCACCCCAAACCCAGCCCAGAAGTTATGGCCGGATCCGGCATGCCACATCAAAAACGTTAAAAAAAAATTCATTCTAAGTCCAGAAAATCGTACTTGATGTTCAAAAGATTAATTCATTAAAGGTTAAAGTGAATGGAAGTCAGTGCACCGTAGGAAACCGGAAAAGAGGTGGTGAGTCCATCGGACCGCTAAGTACCAATCTCCTTCGGATCCAATCCTAGACATGCATACCGCCATTGCCACACCTTAACGTCATGGATATTTCTAGGAAACCGATTTGATTAAGTCATTTTAGGAAAAGTGATTAATTTTGGAAAATACTTTCATTCGGAAGCTTTGCTTGTTGTCGTGTTATTTTGAAATCAATTGTTGTTTTTGAAAACGTGCCTAAAGCTATCCAATTTCAACAGTTAAATATAAATATTACCTATCTTAATAAAACATATAAAAAACCATCAAAAATAAATAAGCGGCCTTATTACATTTAAAAGCCCAAAACCTCAAACGTAATTAAAAGGATGTCCAGTTCACGTAAGAAAATCAAACTTTCGAGCGGTGGCCACTCCGAATTCCCTCACAGCTCCAAGCCCACTATGGTTGGGGATTTCCTGCGTGGATGAAAAAATAAAAGGGGTGAGTTTAGGGAAACTCAGTGTGTAAGGAAAACCCATTCAAAGCCCAAGTCAGCTCAAGCCTATTGGGCCTAAGCCCATTCAGGTAACAGTGGTACTAGGCCAGAGCCCTTTTCAGATTACAATAAACTGGGCCTTAGCCCCTTATTCAGATAACAGTATGGCCCATAGGCTCATTTCAAAATACATGCAATATCAATAACATATGCAAGCCCATTTGGGGAGACTACTCAACCCACCAACCACTACACTCCACCCGTACCAGCCATACACTCCATGTGGGGAATAACTCAACCCACCTAGCCCAACACTCCACAGTTGCAGCCTTGCTGCTCAGTTAACAGTAAATTAAGGCAAAGCCTCCAGTACGTGGACAAGCCACTTTCAATACTTCCTCCGTCAATATCCCAGTCCCATGCATCAGATAATAACAACATGGCATGCAGTGAATAACAACAGTCAAACATGCATTTAGGTCAATTTAACCCTAGGGGTATTTCGGTGATTTATCTCTTAGGGGTAAAATTGTAAATTTTCCACTTTTAAAGGTATTTCAGTAATTTATCTATTTTAGGGTTTTTCATGCATATTCCTACTTTTCACGTACTAACGTAATCACGCATCGAGGGTTCTTACGAATTGGGCCGTTGGCCCATCATTCCAATTTTGGCCCATTAAGCCCAAAAATATCGAGGGCATAGAAATCATGCACTTTGCGGTCCAAACATTGCAGCTTACCAAAACATTAATCGATTTACCTCACGAGCATTCGCGACACTCGCAAATCTACAAAATACCGATTTTCGGCATTTCGCTTTTCGACTTTTGCCGATCTAGACTAAGAAAGAGGGTGTTAGTTACACACTTTTTGCGACGATATCTCGACGAGATCCACATACGAACCGCCTACAATTGGATTACTAACACGATAATCTAACTATTCAAATACGAACTACGTATTAATCCCTTACAATATTCGGCCAACCACACCTACAGATCATAGTAAGCTTATAAGAAATCAATAAGCAACTCATTAACAAATTTTTGTCAATGTTTACCACATAATCATAATTTCACTGCAAGCTGTCTTCCTGAGCAACAGTCACTAAATCATTTATAACTGGAGCTACGAAACTCCAAATCAAGTTCCGTTAATTTTCCCTGAAAATAGACTCATATATCTTCTATCTATAAAATTTTAAGAATTTTTGGTTTAGCCAATCAATACCAGAATTTTCTCAAAGTTTCCCATGTTTCACTATTTGACTAATCTGACCACTCTTCATTACGAATCAAATTTCTCATTGAACAGAATTCAAAATATGTTCTTGTTTATTTCATTAGAAACTAGACTCAATAAGCTTTAATTACATAATTTATTCAGCTTCTAATTCATCTCCCACAATTTATGGTGATTTTCCAAAGTCACGTTACTGCTGCTGTCCCAAGCAGATTTATTACCAAATCACTCTTTCATACACCTATCTTGCATGCATGTTATTTAAACATGTATATCACCAATCAATCATCACATATCTATGATTTTTACTTAAGCATAATCTCCATTTCATCATTTTAAAGCACATGTTAGCTGATTTTTCCTTTAGCATCTAAGGCACATGCATGCTCATTTGTTTGGCTCAACTTCACATATCTTCCATTTTCATCAAAAGAACATGAAACAACAACCATTTCCTTCATTTTAATTCATGACTAAATGCTCACAACACAACTAAAAATCAAAATATACTTCAAGAGTTAAGGTAGAATCAAGAAGAACTCATGAACATCAAGATAGAAGCAAGGTACCAAGAACTTACCTTCAATTTTCCTCCTCCTAATGACCGAATACTCAAGAGCTTTCTCCTCTCCTTTCTCTTCTCTAACTTTCAGCTATGATGAACAAAGATGGACAAAACTTTGTTCTTTTCATCCCTTTTTCTTTTAATAAAACTTCATATTTCATCCATTTAATTCTTTAATACAAAAGACATGATATTCTTATCATGAAACATTTACCTAACCCATTATCATGAAACATTTACCTAACCCATTGTCATGGAACATTTACCTAACCTATTATCATGAAACATTTACCTAACCTATTATCATGAAACATTTACCTAACCCATTATCATGGAACATTTACCTAACTTATTATCAATTTGTATCAATTTGTACCATAAATTATGGATATCAAGTGTACATTTTGTCTACAACAACATGATGGTTGGCCACTTCATGTAAAATGGGAGGTTTATCATGCAAATCCTCCTATTTTGCACTCCTATTTATTTGGCCACTTCAATTTAGCCTATAGCATTTTCAAACATTTTCACATAGGTCCTATTTCATAATTTCACTCACAAATGACAAAATCAAAGCATGAAATTTTGTCAACATTCACAAATTCGAAAATTGGGGCGTTATAACTCTACCCCTTAAAGAAATTTCGCCTCGAAATTTACGATCCAATTAGTTGAGGGTATTGTTGACGATAGTCTCTTCTAATTCCCAAGTAGCTTCTTCCTTCCATGATTACGCATACAGTACTTTTACCAATGTAACCGACTTCCTTCTTAGAACTTTAACCTCTCGATCTAAAATTTGTATGGGTTCTTCCTCAAAGGTAAAATCAGTCCTTCAATTTCTGCAACTGGCAGGACATGAGCAGGGTCAGAATGATAACGCCTTAACATGGAGACATGAAAAACATCGTGAATCCTATCTAACTCTGGAGGCAATTCCAACTGATAAGCCACTGGGCCTACTCGCTTCAAAACCCGATAAGGCCCAATGAACCGCGGACTCAACTTGCCCTTCTTACCGAACCTTAATATCTTCTTCCAAGGAGAAATCTTTAAGAAGACCATATCACCTACTGAGTACTCAATCTCCTTACGCTTCAAATCTGCATATGACTTTTGCCTATCAGATGCTTCTTTTAACTGGTCCCTAATTATTCTAACCTTATCCTCAGTATCAGCTACCAACTCTAGTCTAAGAATTTGTCGCTCTCCTAGTTCAGTCCAACAACTAGGTGTACGACACCTTAAATCCATACAAGGCTTTATACGGTGCCATTCGAATACTCACCTGGTAACTGTTATTGTACGCAAATTCTGCCAACGGCAAGTAATCCTCCCAACTACCTCGAAAGTCAATCACGCATCCCCTCAACATGTCCTCCCGAATCTGAATAACCCTCTCTGACTGACCATCAGTTTAGGGATGGAAAGCCATACTTAAGTTCAATCGTGTCCCCAACGCCTCATGCAACTTTTGCCAAAACCGAGATGTAAATCTGGGATCCCGGTTAGAGAAAATCGAAACTGGGACTCCATGAAGTCGTACAATCTCTGCACATACAGCTTGGCTAACTTTTGAAGTGAAAAGTCAGTATGTACAGGTATGAAATGGGCTGATTTGGTCAACCTATCCACAATCACCCACACTGAGTCTTTCTTCGATGGTGTCAAGGGCAGCCCACTCACAAAGTCCATGGTTAGCCTCTCCCACTTCCAAAGTGGTATCTTCACTGGCTATAACAGTCCAGAAGGTAATTGATGCTCAGCTTTCACTTGCTGGCATGTCATACATTTCCCTACAAACTCCGTTACTTCTCGTTTAAGTCCAGGCCACCAGTACAATTCTCGTAAGTCGTGATACAACTTATTCCCTCCAAGATGCATGGCACATAGTCCTCCATGAGCTTCCTTCAATATTGTCTGCCTCAAATCAGAGTCCTTCAGAACATAAATTCTTCCTCGGAAACACAGAAATCCTTCGCCATCTAACCGAAACTCAGAAGTTTCCCATTCCTTAACTTGTTGAAAATGAGTGACCAAAGACTCATCGTTCAACTGCTTTTCCTTAATCTGATCCACCCAGATTAGCCTCACTTGCAACTCAGCCAACAAACTTCTATCATCATACAGACTCAGACGAGCAAACATTGATCTCAGATCAGATACAGTTCTACGACTTAGAGCATCAGCTACCATATTAGCCTTGCCTGGTGATACTCGATCGAATAGTCATAATCCTTAAGCAACTTAATCTATCTCCTTTGCCTAAGGTTCAGCTCCTTCTGAGTCAACAAATACTTAAGACCCTTGTGGTCTGTGTATATAATACACCTCTCCCCGTACAAGTAATGTCTCTAAATCTTAAGTGCAAATATCACTGCCGCCAACTCCAAATCATGAGTAAGATAGTTCCCTTCGTGAGGTTTAAGCTGTCATGATGCATATGCAACCACCTTTGCCTCCTGCATTAACACACAGCCCAAACCCATGTGTGATGCGTCACTGTACACAGTAAAATCCTTCCCAGACTCTGGCTGAATTAACACAGGTGCTTCAGTCAGAACTTTCTTCAACTTCTCAAAATCTTCCTGCTGCTTCTTAGTCTATACAAACGGTACTCTTTTCCTTATGAGTTTTGTCAAAGGTGCTACCATCACAGAAAAACCTTTCACAAACCTTCTGTAGTATCCTGCCAACCCTAGGAAACTTCAAATTTTCGACACCGTCCTAGGTGGCTTCCACTCCAAAATTGCTTCAATCTTTCGAGGGTCCACCTTAATCCCTTCGGTAGAGACCACATGTCTTAAGAAGGTTACCTCTCTCAACCAAAATTCACACTTGCTGAACTTCGCGAAGAGTTCCTTCTCTCTTAACACTCGCAGTACTATACGGAGATGCTCATCATGTTTCGCTTCAGTTTCAGAATATACTAGGATATTGTCAATAAAGATGACTATGAACTGATCCAAAAATGGTTGGAATACACGATTCATCAGATCCATAAATGCTGCAGGAGCGTTCGTTAGTCCAAATGGCATAACCAGAAATTCGTAATGACCATGCCGAGTCCTGAATGTCGTCTTTTGGATATCTGTCTCCTTGACCCTTAACTGATGATATCCAGATCGAAGGTCGATCTTGGAAAATACAGAAGCTCCTCTAAGCTAGTCGAATAGATCGTCAATCCTTGGCAGTGGATACTTATTCTTAATCGTCAGTTTGTTCAACTGGCGATAATCAATGCACATCCTCATCGTACCATCCTTCTTTTTTACGAATAGCACCGGTGCTCCCCATGGAGACACGCTTGGCCTAATAAAGCCCCTATCCAACAACTCTTGAATTTGAGCATTTAACTCTACTAACTCCTTCAGTGCCATCCTATACGGTGCGATAGACACAGGCACCATTCCAGGCAAAAAGTCTATTCCAAACTCAACTTCTCGATTCGGAGGCAATCCTGGAAGCTCCTCCGAAAAAATATCTTGCAACTCCTTTACGGTCCTAACCTTATCCACTGTCAGTCCCTCCTCTTCTGACTGACTTACAAATGCCAAATAGACCTCACAACCTTTCCGAATCCACTTTTCGGCTCTTAATGCCGACACCACATTGGACAAATAATCCCTTCGCTCACCAATCACCATAACCTCCTCATCCTTTGTGGTCCTTAACTCCATTCGTTTAGCAGCACAATCCAGAGTCGCTTTATGCTTAACAAGCCAGTCCATTCCCAAAATGAGATCAAACTCTCCGAATGGTAACTCCATCAGATCTCCAGGGAAAATCTTACCTTGAGTTTTTAAGGGTATATTCCAATACATTTTGTCTACCCTAACCGAGTGACCCAAAGGACTTAGTACAGATACCCCACTCACAACCTCCTCAGAGCAGTCCAAGTTGTCCATAATCCATTCTGTGGCCTCCAATCAATATTCTGCCACATTCGAGGCAATACCAGACACGCCCGTAAAGATCTCCGCTCTGTTAGCCCGAAGTCGTTTAGAAATAGATCCCCGAACTCCATTGCCCGTACTTGCCCTGGCAACCCTTTCCAGAACACGAAGCATTGCCTATGACAGGGCATCATCCTCGACAGCTCGATCATACGGCCCATTCTCATTCGTCGGTGGTGGTCGTACTACTCCAGTGGGTATGTGTTCAGAAGACGAAGATCCAGCTTGAGTACTACCTCAGCCTCGACCACGGTCTCTTCCCTGAGTAGCTCTCGTACTCATATCAATTTATCTTGCTTACGAATTTTTATGCATCAATTAATATTCCAGTGTTTATTACAGATGTTTTATGAATCAGACAGTAATTCAGAGTTTGTTTTCGCAGAATCGAAGTCTAGCTACAGTTTCAATCTCTTATCAGATTTTCCTATGGTTTCAGTATCACCTATCTAGAGTATCCTAGCAGGATTTCAGTACATACAAATAATTCAGAAAAATATTCAGAAGAGTTCAGAGTAATACTTACAGGCTTGAGCCGAAGGTTCGGAATGCCACCTTCTAAAGATCTAAATTTTGAAAATCAAGTTTTTCGCATTCTTTATAAAATTTTCGCTTTCAAAAATCTTTGTTTTTGTAAACCCATTCCACAGCCGAGTTGTTGTAACCTAGGCTCTGATACCACTAAATGTAGCACCCCAAACCCAGCCCAGAAGTTATGGCCGGATCCGGCATGCCACATCAAAAACGTTAAAAAAAATCCATTCTAAGTCCAGAAAATCGTACTTGATGTTCAAAAGATTAATTCATTAAAGGTTAAAGTGAATGGAAGCTGTGCACCAGGTAGGAAACCGGAAAAGAGGTGGTGAGTCCATCGGACTGCTTAAGTACCAATCTCCCTTTGGATCCAATCCTAGACATGCATACCGCCATTGCCACACCTTAACGTCATGGATATTTCTAGGAAACCGATTTGATTAAGTCATTTTAGGAAAAGTGATTAATTTTGGAAAATACTTTCATTCGGAAGCTTTGCTTGTTGTCGTGTTATTTTGAAATCAATTGTTGTTTTTGAAAACGCGCCTAAAGCTATCCAATTTCAACAGATTAAATATAAATATTACCTATCTTAATAAAACATATAAAAAACCATCAAAAATAAATAAGCGGCCTTATTACATTTAAAAGCCCAAAACCTCAAACGTAATTAAAAGGATGTCCAGTTCACGGAAGAAAATCAAACTTTGAGCGGGTGACCACTCGAATTCCCTCACGACCCAAGCCCACTATGGTTGGGGATTTCTGCGTGGATGAAAAATAAAAGGGTGAGTTTGGGAAACTCGGTGTGTAAGGAAAACCCATTCAAAGCCCAAGTCAGCTCAAGCCTATTGGGCCTAAGCCCATTCGTAGTAACAGTGGTCTTGGGCGAGCCCTTTTCAGATTACAATAAACCGGGCCTTAGCCCTTATTCAGATAACAGATATGGCCCATAGGCCCATTTCAAAATACATGCAACATCAATAACATATGCAAGCCCATTTGGGAGACTACTCAACCCACCAACCACTACACTCCACCCGTACCAGCCATACACTCCATGTGGGAATAACTCAACCCACCCATTAACACTCCACGATTTGCGACCTTCTTTGCTCGATTATCGATAAATTGAGGCAAAGCCTCCAAGATGCGTGGACAAGCCACTTTCGATACTTCCTCCGTCAATATCCCGGTCCCATGCATCGAGATAATAACAACATGGCATGCGTGAATAACAACGATCAAACATGCATTTAGGTCAATTTAACCTAGGGGTATTTGGTAATTTATCTCTTAGGGTAAAGCGTAAATTTTCCACTTTTAAAGGTATTTCAGTAATTTATCTATTTTAGGGTTTTCATGCATATTCCTACTTTTCACGTACTAACAGAATCACGCATCGAGGGTTCTTACCAAATTGGGCAGATTGGCCCATCATTCCAATTTTGGCCCATTAAGCCCAAAAATATCGAGGGCACAGAAATCATGCACTTTGCAGTCCAAACATTGCAGCTTACCAAAAACATTAATCGATTTACCTCACGAGCATTCGCACACTCGCAAATCTACAAAATACCGGTTTTCGGCATTTCGGCTTTTCGACTTTTGCCGATCTAGACTAAGAAAGAGGGTGTTAGTTACACACCTATTTGCGACGATATGCTGACGAGATCCACATACGAACCGCCTACAATTGGATTACTAACACGTTAATCTAACTATTCAAATACGAACTACGTATTAATCCCTTACAATATTCGGCCAACCACACCTACAGATCATAGTAAGCTTATAAGAAATCAATAAGCAACTCATTAACAAATTTTTGTCAATGTTTACCACATAATCATAATTTCACTGCAAGCTGTCTTCCTGAGCAACAGTCACTAAATCATTTATAACTGGAGCTACAAAACTCCAAATCAAGTTCCGTTAATTTTCCCTGAAAATAGACTCATATATCTTCTATCCATAAAATTTTAAGAATTTTTGGTTTAGCCAATCAATACCAGAATTTTCTCAAAGTTTCCCATGTTTCACTGTTTGACTAATCTGACCACTCTTCATTACGAATCAAATTTCTCATTGTACAGAATTCAAAATATGTTCTTGTTTATTTCATTAGAAACTAGACTCAATAAGCTTTAATTACATAATTTATTCAGCTTCTAATTCATCTCCCACAATTTATGGTGATTTTCCAAAGTCACGTTATTGCTGCTGTCCCAAGCAGATTTATTACCAAATCACTCTTTCATACACCTATCTTGCATGCATGTTATTTAAACATGTATATCACCAATCAATCATCACATATCTATGATTTTTACTTAAGCATAATCTCCATTTCATCATTTTAAAGCACATGTTAGCTGATTTTTCCCTTTAGCATCTAAGGCACATGCATGCTCATTTGTTTGGCTCAACTTCACATATCTTCCATTTTTCATCAAAAGAACATGAAACAACAACCATTTCCTTCATTTTAATTCATGACTAAATGCTCACAACACAACTAAAATCAAAATATACTTCAAGAGTTAAGGTAGAATCAAGAAGAACTCATGAACATCAAGATAGAAGCAAGGTACCAAGAACTTACCTTCAATTTTCCTCCTCCTAATGACCGAATACTCAAGAGCTTTCTCCTCTCCTTTCTCTTCTCTAACTTTCAGCTATGATGAACAAAGATGGACAAAACTTTGTTCTTTTCATCCCTTTTTCTTTTAATAAAACTTCATATTTCATCCATTTAATTCTTTAATACAAAAGACATGATATTTTTATCATGAAACATTTACCTAACCCATTATCATGAAACATTTACCTAACCCATTGTCATGGAACATTTACCTAACCTATTATCATGAAACATTTACCTAACCTATTATCATGAAACATTTACCTAACCTATTATCATGAAACATTTACCTAACCCATTATCATGGAACATTTACCTAACCTATTATCAATTTGTATCAATTTGTACCATAAATTATGGATATCAAGTGTACATTTTGTCTACAACAACATGATGGTTGGCCACTTCATGTAAAATAGGAGGTTTATCATGCAAATCCTCCTATTTTGCACTCCTATTTATTTGGCCACTTCAATTTAGCCTATAGCATTTTCAAACATTTTCACATAGGTCCTATTTCATAATTTCACTCACAAATGACAAAATCAAAGCATGAAATTTTGTCAACATTCACAGAATTCCCGAAAATTGGGGCGTTACAAAAATTAAAATTTTGTTTCCTGATAATAGTAAATGTTGATGCCTCCGTGGTTATGAGTGCAGCTTAAAACGTGACTGGCTGAGTAATCGGGGTAGGATGCTTGGGTTGTCATCCTACTTCGCATCGAAAGGTTGTGTGACGTGTTAGGTAAAATTTTGCTAACCAGAATTAAACAAAAAATTTTTAAGAATGTATTGGGCTGAGTAAGCGGGGTGGGGTGCTTGGTTGTCATCTCTTTTCGAGTCAAAAGGTTCAATATATTATTAAGAATAAAACATATATAAATATAATAAATTAGGAGTATGTTGGGCTGAGTAACTGGGGTGGGGTGCTTCGTTGTCATTTCTCTTCGCATCAAAACGTTTAATATATTCTTAAAAAAAGAAAAAAAAACAAAAACAAGTAAAAAATAATAATAAAGAATTGCACTTGGGGACTAAAGGTGGAAACAAATAAGGTGTCTTGATAAGTTTAGTAAATTACCTAATTTTTATGAAATAATCCAAGACGATTTAATTTTTGTTTGTTTAAGTTGGGATACTTTTTCAAGTTTTACTTAAAGCAAGCTAAAGGTTCTTTTTATTTTTCATATGTATTATTCCTAATTTTTATAAAACTTTAGAGTGATACTTCTTTTATGACAAAATCTAAATTTCACAGTGGATAGGAACCATACTTGAGGACAAGCATGGGCTAAGTAGGGGGAATTTGATAATACTCTAAATGACATATTTTTATCTATTAATTACATATTTATTTTGAGTATGATCCTACTAATTTGAGCTATTTATGGTTTTTTATCTGGTAGGGTTTAAATTGAAGGAAAACAGAAATTTGGGGGCAAAAGGAGTGAATTTGAATCCAAAATAGGGCAGCACGTTAAAGAGGAAAGAAGTGGTGTCAAAAATATAAAGTGTGGAAGACTTGGGGGAAAAAGTTCAAAGAAGAGATTTTATAAACATAAGACTCCATTTAAATTTGAATTTTATTAGGATTATTTTAAGATTATTATTTAGATTTAATTTCAGCTTTTATCTTTATTTATCTTTAGAATTTAAATAAGAACAAAATAGGTTTTCTAAGTACTATAAATAGGGGATGGAGTGACACAAATTGTACTAATCTTTTCTGTAAACATTCCCTCTCGCTAAGGCTCTAACACGTTTGTTCCTTCTATTTTCCAATAAAAATTCCATTCCATTAAACTTATTTCTTTTTTTTTCTTGAAAACCATGAGCCACTAAACTCATCTAGCCAAAGGTTGTCGAAATTCCCCCAAAAAAGGTTCACGAGGCTTAGAATCTGCACTTAGCCTTCTCAACGAGTATTAATTGTTTCTCCGTATTATGAGACTGACGCTTCTGTCCATGTCCTTCCAAAAGTGATCTTTTCATCTTGTGTAAAGGCAGCTGCTTTGTATGTTTTGGGAAGGTTGCACACTCGGTTCGTTAGCTTACTGCGTCAGTAGTTGTCAAGCCCAAGAGACAAACTGGCGTGGCACTCGCTATTGAGAAATGATGATCTAGTGTAAGACAGTCCCACAAAAGTGACGGTTGGCTAGAGTTAGGTTCCTCTAAATCGTAAGTCTAAAATCTATGTGGAGCTGGTGGTCGTAGGCATCCTCTTCCACTATAACTGGCTTATTTTGTTCGAGAATGATCACCTAAAAGCCTAGGATTGAACCCAAGGAGGATCGAGATAACCGGAGGCTGGAATCTTTCAATCAAAGAATCTCTTCTCTTAATTATGTTTATTTTTACAATTTCAATTTCAATTTATACAATGTCATTTCGTCCATATTTTTAATTCTGTCTTTTTTATTTTTTTCAAGTACGCCATTTTTCTTGGGCACGATAGTGCCCGGGATCTTGAGGAACAAGAAGATGTGCAAATCCAATCTCTGATGTAACGCCCCAATTTTTGGGAATTCTGTGAATGTTGGCATAGGTTTAATTATATTTGTGGGCCTCTAGAAGGCCCAAGCTTAAGATAGAACCCGGTAATTTTAGTAATTTTTGTTCCATAAGAAAAAGGGAGTGAAATTATGAAATAGGACTTATGTGAAAATGTTTGAAAATGCTATAGGCTAAATTGAGGTGGCCAAATAAATAGGAGTGCAAAATAGGAGGATTTGCATGACAAACCTCCCATTTTACATGAAGTGGCTAGCCATCATGTTGTTGTAGACAATATGAGTACTTGATATCCATAATTTATGGTACAAATTGATACAAATTGATAATGGGTTAGGTAAATGTTCCATGATAATGGATTAGGTAAATATTCCATGATAATGGGTTAGGTAAATGTTTCATGATAATGGTTTAGGTAAATGTTTCATGATAAGAAATTCATGTCTTTTGTATTAAAGAATTAAATGGATGAAATATGAAGTTTTATTAAAAGAAAAGGGTGAAAAGAACAAAGTTTTGTCCATCTTTGTTCATCATAGCTGAAAGTTAGAGAAGAGAAAGGAGAGGAGAAAGCTCTTGAGTATTTGGTCATTAGGAGGAGGAAAATTGAAGGTAAGTTCTTGGTACCTTGCTTCTATCTTGAGGTTCATGAGTTCTTCTTGATTCTACCTTAACTCTTGAAGTATATTTTGATTTTAGTTGTGTTGTGAGCATTTAGTCATGAATTAAAATGAAGGAAATGGTTGTTGTTTCATGTTCTTTTGATGAAAATGGAAGATATGTGAAGTTGAGCCAAACAAATGAGCATGCATGTGCCTTAGATGTTAAAGGGAAAAATCAGCTAACATGTTGTGCTTTAAAATGATGAAATGGAGATTATACTTAAGTAAAATCATAGATATGTGATGATTGATTGGTGATATACATGTTTAAATAACATGCATGCAAGGTATGTGTGAAAGAGTGATTTGGTAATAAATCTGCTTGGGACAGCAGCAGTAACGAGACTTTGGAAAATCACCATAAATTGTGGGAGATGAATTAGAAGCTGAATAAATTATGTAATTAAAGCTTATTGGGTCTAGTTTCTAATGAAATAAACAAGAACATATTTTGAATTCTGTACAATGAGAAATTTGATTCGTATTGAAGAGTGGTCAGATTAGTCAAACAGTGAAACATGGGAAACTTTAAGAAAAATCTGGTATTGATTGGCCATACCAAAAATTCTGAAAATTTTATGGATAAAAGATATATGAGTCTATTTTCAGGAAAAATTAACGGCACTTGATTTGGAGTTTCGTAGCTCCAGTTATAAATGATTTAGTGACTATTGCTCAGGAAGACAGCTTGCAGTGAAATTATGATTATGTGGTAAACATTGACAAAAATTTGTTAATGAGTTGCTTATTGATTTCTTATAAGCTTACTATGATCTGTAGGTGTGGTTGGCGAATATTGTAAGGGATTAATCGTAGTTTGTATTTGAATAGTTAGATTAACGTGTTAGTAATCCAATTGTAGGCGGTTCGTGTGGATCTCGTCAAGATATCGTCGCAAATGTGTGTAACTAACACCCTCTTTCTTAGTCTAGATCGGCAAAAGTCGAGAAGTCGAAATGCCGAAAACTGTATTTTGTAGATTTACGTGTGCGAATGCTCGTGAGGTAAATCGATTAATGTTTTTGGTAAGTTACAATGTTTGGACTGCAAAGTGCATGATTTCTGTGCCCTCAATATTTTTGGGCTTAATGGGCCAAAATTGGAATGATAGGCCAACGGGCCCAATTCGGTAAGAACCCTTAGTACGTAATTTTGTTAGTACGTGAAAAGTAAGAATATGCATGAAAAACCCTAAAATAGATAAATTACTGAAATACCTTTAAAAGTGAAAAATTTACAGTTTTACCCCTAGGAGATAAATTACCGAAATACCCTTAGGGTTAAATTGACCTAAATGCATGTTTGATCGTTGTTATTTATCTTGCATGCCATGTTGTTATTATCGATGCATGGACTGGGATATTGACGGAGGAAGTACTGAAAGTGGCTTGTCCACGATCGGAGGCTTTGCCTCAATTTATCGTTAATCGAGCGTGCAAAGGTCAAGAATGTGGAGTGTTAATGGGTGGGTTGAGCTATTCCCACATGGAGTGTATGGGTGGTACGGTGGAGTGTAGTGGTTGGTGGGTTGAGTAGTCTCCCAAATGGGCTTGCATATGTTATTGATGTTGCATGTATTTTGAAATGGGCCTATGGGCCATCTTGTTATCTGAATAAGGGCTAAGGCCCGTTTATTGTGTCTGAAAAGGGCTCGCCCAATACCACTATTACCCAAATGGGCTTGCATATGTTTACCGATGTTGCATGTATTTTGAAATGGGCCTATGGGCCCTCCCGTTATCTGAATAAGGGCTAAGGCCCGTTTTTGTAATCTGAAAAGAGCTCGCCCAAGACCATCATTGTTATTGAATGGGCTTAGCCCAATAGGCTTGAGTGACTTGGACTTTGAATGGGTTTTCCTTACATCGAGTTTCCCAAACTCACCCTTTTATTTTCATCCACGCAGAAATCCCCAACCATAGTGGGCTTGGAGTCGTGAGGGAATTCGAGTGGCCACCGCTCGAAAGTTTGATTTTCTTCCGTGAACTGGACATCCTTTTAATTACGTTTGAGGTTTTGGGCTTTTAAATGTAATAAGGCCGCTTATTTATTTTTGATGGTTTTATATGTTTTATTAAGATAGATAATATTTATTTTAACTGTTGAAATTGGATAGCTTTAGGTAGCGTTTTCAAAAACAACAGATTGATTTCAAAATAACACGACAACAAGCAAAACTTCCGCAATGAAAGTATTTTTCAAAATTAATCACTTTTCCTAAAATGACTTAATCAAATCGGTTTCCTAGAAATATCCATGACGTTAAGGTGTGGCAATGGCGGTATGCATGTCTAGGATTGGATCCGAAGGAGCTTGGTACTTAAGCGATTCGATGGACTCACCACCTCTTTTCCGGTTTCCTACCGGTGCATGACTTCCTTTCACTTTAACCCTTAACTAATTAATCTTTTGAACATCAAGTACGATTTTCTGGACTTAGAATGGAATTTTTTTTTTTACGTTTTGATGTGGCATGCCGGATCCGGTCATAACTTCTGGGCCGGGTTTGGGGTGCTACATTTAGTGGTATCAGAGCCTAGGTTGCAACAACTCGGCTGTGGATCGGGTCTAAAAAGGGTTTTCAAAACTTTATGCCAAAAAAAAAAAAAACTGACTTTTGAAAATAAATTTTCTGTTTAAAGGAGATAATCTCCGAACTTATTTTTTTACACAAATATTTGGAAAATGGATTTCAAAAAGTCTAAATCTTTTAAGTTTATCTGAAAACTGATGAGGTGGCACACTGAATCCCCGGCACCAAGGGTGTAAGTACTATTCATTTTATATATCGAATCGCATCAGTAGTTAGTACTAAACCTTAGAGATAGTACTATAGATAATATAGCATAAAGGCTCTAAACCGAGACCGTAGGGTAAACTAAGCCCTAGGAAACCGAGATAGTAGCTAAAGCGTGGTTCTGCGAGAACAACTCGAAACCTTATCATTCATAAGATATTCTATAATAAGCAGTGGAAACGATAAACTAATCGCATAAAATTCGTGAATCGATAAATCGATATGAGTCGAGAGCTACTCGGGAAGAGGCCGTGGTCGAGGCCGTGGTCGAGGCCGAGGTAGTACTCAAGCCGGATCTTCGTCTTCGAACACATACCACTGGAGCAAGCACGACCACCACCGGTGGATGAGAATGGGCCGTATGATCGGGCCATGGGATGGCGCTCTGTCCCAGGCCATGTTAAGAGTTTTGGAAAGGGTGGCTGGAGCTAATATCGGGCCTATGAATAGGAGGTCCATTTCTGAGCGACTCCGGGCCAACGGAGCGGAAGTTTTTAGGGGTGTATCTGGAGTAGCCCCAAATGTGGCTGAGTACTGGCTGGAAGCCATGGAGCGGATTATGGATGACTTGGACTGCTCAGTAGAGCAAAAGTTAAAAGGAGCAGTATCCTTACTACGGGATGAGGCGTATTAGTGGTGGATCACTGTGAGAGAGGATACCCCAGCTGAGAGGGTAACCTGGGAGTTATTTAAGCAGTCCTTCAAGGCGAAGTATGTCGGAGCTAGCTATGTGGATGCGGGAAGGAAGGAATTCTGAACGACCCGTGGTGGTAAGACCACATTGAATATGAGGCGAGTTTCTACGATTGAGCCGGTATGCTAATGGTATTGTCTCTACCGAATCGAGCGCAGATGTTCGCTTTGAGGATGGCCTCGTGGATGAACTAAGGGTGCTCATAGCTCCGCAAAGAGAGCGATTTTTTGCTGACTGATAGAAAAGGCTAAGATAGCCAAGAGGTGAAGCAAGTGAACGAGGGAACCGTGACAAGGATCGAAATCGATTCAGAGAGATTTGGACCAGCGGTGCCGCAAACCGGAATGTTAAGAGAGCTAGGATGGAAGAACCGTTCGGCGATTCGGTGAATCTTGTAGACCACAAGCTTGTGGAGATTGTGGTAAAATGCATCTGGGGAATGTTGGAAACGTTCGGGCTTGTCTTCGTTGTGGATCAAAGGAACATAAGATCGAGGATTGTCCTAAGAGGCCAGCTCCAGCTCAAGTGGTTGAACAAAGGTCGTGCAACCCGTGCAAAGCAATGCGAGGTGGACCGTCGCCGTTGAGAGGTCATGGCCGAGGTCGCGGTGGCAATGGCCATGGACGTGGGGCACCGGCAAGGGTACTATTAACACTCGAGACTCGTCACCGACTTTGGTATATCTTTGCTCGTCGCCATGAGGAGGGTGACGACTGACGTCATAATCGGTACATTTTTATTTTTAGCATGCCGATATCTGTCTTGGTGGATGTTGGATCTACTCATTCCTATGTTGCATGTGCCATATCCGGGTCGTTGGGTGTGCACTCGAGGGGATTGTGAGTGGGGTATCTGTACTAAGTCCTTTGGGTCACTCGGTTAGGGTAGACAAACTGTATAGGGATGTACCCTTAGAAACTCAAAGTAAGATTTTCCCTGGAGATCTGATAGAGTTACCATTCGGAGAGTTTGATCTTATTTTGGGAATGGGTGGCTTGTTAAGCATAACGCGACTGGATTGTGCCGCTAAGCGAATGGTGTTAAGGACCACAAAGGATGAGGAGGTTATGGTGATAGGTGAGCGAAGGGATTATTTGTCCAATGTGGTGTCGGCATTAAGAGCCGAAAAGTGGATTCGGAAAGGTTGTGAGGTTTATTTGGCATTTGTAAGCCAGTCAGAAGAGGAGGGACTGACAGTGGATAAGGTTAGGACCGTAAAGGAGTTCCAAGATGTTTTTCCGGAGGAGCTTCCAGGATTACCTCCAAACCGAGAAGTTGAGTTTGAAATAGATTTGTTGCCTAGAATGGCGTCTGTATCTATCGCACCGTATAGAATAGCACCGAAGGAGTTAGTGGAGTTAAAGGCTCAAATTCAAGAGTTGTTGGATAGGGGCTTCATTAGGCCAAGCGTATCTCCATGGGGAGCACCAGTGCTATTTGTGAAGAAAAGGGCGGGACAATGCGCATGTGATCGATTACGCCAGATTGAACAAAGCGACGATAAAGAACAAATACCCTCGCCAAGGATTGATGATTTATTTGACCAACTTAAAGGAGCTTCGGTATTTTCCAAGATTGACCTTCGATCCGGATACCATCGATTAAGGGTAAAGGAAGTGGATATTCATAAGACAAGATTCGTGACTCGATATGGTCATTACGAGTTTCGGTTATGCCGTTTGGGTTGACGAACGCACCGCCGCTTTCATGGATCTAATGAATCGAGTGTTCCAACCTTACTTGGACCGATTCGTGGTAGTTTTCATCGATGATATTCGGTATACTCGAAAACCGAGGAGAAACATGAGGAGCATCTACGACAGCCGCAAGTTTGAGAGAGAAGGAACCGTATGCAAAGTTTAGTAAGTGTGAATTTTGGTTGCGAGAAGTGGCTTTTCTAGGTCATGTGGTTTCTCTTTGAAGGAATTAGAGTGGATCCTCGAAAAATTGAGGTCGTTTCGGGATGGAAGCCACCAAAATCGATGTCGAAATTCGGAGTTTTCGGGTTTGGCGGGCTATTATCGAAGGTTTGTAGAAGGATTTTCTCGATTCCGCACCATTGATTAAATCATAAGGAAAGGGTAGCATTTATCTGGACTGAGAGTCAGCAAAAAGCTTTTGACCATTTGAAAAAGGTATTGACTGAAGCACCAGTGTTGATTCAACCGGAGTCTGGGAAGGACTTCACTGTGTACAGCGATGCGTCACATGTGGGGTTAGGATGTGTACTGATGCAAGAGGGTAAGGTGGTCGCTTATGCTTCCCGACAGCTTAAGTCTCATGAAGCGAACTACCCTACGCACGACTTAGAGCTGGCAGCGGTGATCTTTGCGTTGAAAATCTGGAGACATTACTTATATGGAGAAAAGTGTATCATATACACAGACCATAAGAGCCTAAAGTATCTGTTAACTCAGAAGGAGTTAAACCTTAGGCAACAAAGATGGGTAGAGTTGCTTAAGGATTACGACTGTTCGATTGAGTACCACCCAGGTAAGGCTAACGTGGTGGCTGATGCATTGAGTCGAAGGGTTGTTTCTGATTTGAGAGCCTTGTTTGCACTTTTGAGTCTGCTTGATGATGGAAGTCTGTTAGCAGAATTGCAAGTAAGGCCTATTTGGACTGAACAAATTAAAGAAAAACAGTTGAAGGATAACTCGTTGATTCTTCGGTTTCAACAAGTTGAGAAGGGTGAGAATGAGGATTTTGGACTGAATACTGAAGGAGTTTTATGCTTCCGAAGAAGAATTTGTGTTCCGAAGGACTCTGACTTGAGAAAGTCAATATTGAAGGAAGCTCATGGAGGACTTTGTGCCATGCATCCTGGAGGGAATAAGTTGTATCACGACTTGCGAGAACTGTACTGGTGGCCTGGGCTTAAACGAGAAGTAACGGAGTTCGTGGGGAAATGTTTGACATGCCAGCAAGTGAAAGCTGAACATCAATTTCCTTCTGGATTACTGCAACCGGTGAAAATTCCATTGTGGAAGTGGGAGAGAGTCACTATGGACTTTGTGAGTGGGCTACCTTTGACACCCACCAAGAAAGATTCTGTGTGGGTAGTGGTGGATAGGTTAACAAAATCTGCCCATTTCATACCAGTTCGTACTGATTACTCCCTGCAAAAGTTGGCTAGGTTGTATGTGGCAGAGATAGTACGACTACATGGAGTGCCAGTGTCGATTATTTCCGATCGAGACCCTAGGTTTACATCTCGGTTCTGGAAGAAGTTGCAGGAGGCATTGGGTACACGTTTGGATTTCAGTACTGCCTTTCACCCACAAATAGATGGACAGTCGGAGAGGGTTATTCAGATTTTGGAGGATATGTTAAGGGTTGTATCATCAATTTTCGTGGGAGTTGGGAGGACTACTTGCCATTGGCGGAGTTTGCATACAACAACAGACTACCAAGCAAGTATTCAGATGGCTCCATATGAGGCACTTTATGGGCGGAGATGTCGTGACGCCCACGTGTTGGACAGAGTTGGGTGAACGACAAGTACTTGGACCGAGTTGGTGGTAGATCTTGAAAGTAAGGTTAAGATGATAAGAGATCGATTAAAAGAGGCATCCGATAGATGAAGTCGATGCGGACCTAAAGTGCAAAGAGATAGAGTTCGTGGTTGGGGATATGGTTTTTTTAAAGGTTTCACGGGAAGAAGATCTTGAGATTCGCAAGAAAGGCAAATTGAGTCCGCGGTTTATAGGGCCTTATCGAGTTCTTAAGCGAGTAGGGCCAGTAGCGTATCAGTTAGAGTTACCACCAGAGTTAGACAGAATCCATGACATTTTTCATGTGTCTATGTTAAGACGATATCGATCGGATCCCTCACATGTTGTGCCAAGGAGGAGATTAAAGTAAGGACTGATTTGACCTTTGAGGAAGAACCCATACAAATTTTAGATCGAGAGGTTAAAGTTCTAAGAAGGAAGTCGGTTCCGTTGGTAAAAGTACTGTGGGCGTAATCATGGGAGGAAGAAGCTACTTGGGAATCGAAGAGACTATCGTCAACAATACCCTCAACTATTTGGATCGTAAATTTCGAGGCGAAATTTCTTTAAGGGGGTAGAGTTGTAACGCCCCAATTTTTGGAATTCGTGAATGTTGGCATAGGTTTAATTATGTTTGTGGGCCTCTAGAAGGCCCAAGCTTAAGATAGAACCCGTAATTTTAGTAATTTTTGTTCCATAAGAAAAGGGAGTGAAATTATGAAATAGGACTTATGTGAAAATGTTTGAAAATGCTATAGGCTAAATTGAGGTGGCCAAATAAATAGGAGTGCAAAATAGGAGGATTTGCATGACAAACCTCCCATTTTACATGAAGTGGCTAGCCATCATGTTGTTGTAGACAATATGAGTACTTGATATCCATAATTTATGGTACAAATTGATACAAATTGATAATGGGTTAGGTAAATGTTCCATGATAATGGATTAGGTAAATATTCCATGATAATGGGTTAGGTAAATGTTTCATGATAATGGTTTAGGTAAATGTTTCATGATAAGAAATTCATGTCTTTTGTATTAAAGAATTAAATGGATGAAATATGAAGTTTTATTAAAAGAAAAAGGGGTGAAAAGAACAAAGTTTTGTCCATCTTTGTTCATCATAGCTGAAAGTTAGAGAAGAGAAAGAAGAGGAGAAAGCTCTTGAGTATTTGGTCATTAGGAGGAGGAAAATTGAAGGTAAGTTCTTGGTACCTTGCTTCTATCTTGAGGTTCATGAGTTCTTCTTGATTCTACCTTAACTCTTGAAGTATATTTTGATTTTTAGTTGTGTTGTGAGCATTTAGTCATGAATTAAAATGAAGGAAATGGTTGTTGTTTCATGTTCTTTTGATGAAAAATGGAAGATAGGTGAAGTTGAGCCAAACAAATGAGCATGCATGTGCCTTAGATGTTAAAGGAAAAATCAGCTAACATGTTGTGCTTTAAAATGATGAAATGGAGATTATACTTAAGTAAAATCATAGATATGTGATGATTGATTGGTGATATACATGTTTAAATAACATGCATGCAAGGTATGTGTGAAAGAGTGATTTGGTAATAAATCTGCTTGAGACAGCAGCAGTAACGTGACTTTGGAAAATCACCATAAATTGTGGGAGATGAATTAGAAGCTGAATAAATTATGTAATTAAAGCTTATTGAGTCTAGTTTCTAATGAAATAAACAAGAACATATTTTGAATTCTGTACAATGAGAAATTTGATTCGTATTGAAGAGTGGTCAGATTAGTCAAACAGTGAAACATGGGAAACTTTAAGAAAAATCTGGTATTGATTGGCCATACCAAAAATTCTGAAAATTTTATGGATAAAAGATATATGAGTCTATTTTCAGGAAAATTAACGGTACTTGATTTGGAGTTTCGTAGCTCCAGTTATAAATGATTTAGTGACTGTTGCTCAGGAAGACAGCTTGTAGTGAAATTATGATTATGTGGTAAACATTGACAAAATTTGTTAATGAGTTGCTTATTGATTTCTTATAAGCTTACTATGATCTGTAGGTGTGGTTGGCGAATATTGTAAGGGATTAATCGTAGTTTGTATTTGAATAGTTAGATTAACGTGTTAGTAATCCAATTGTAGGCGGTTCGTGTGTGGATCTCATCAAGATATCGTCGCAAATGTGTGTAACTAACACCCTCTTTCTTAGTCTAGATCGGCAAAAGTCGAAAAGTCGAAATGCCGAAAACTCAGTATTTTGTAGATTTACGAGTGTGCGAATGCTCGTGAGGTAAATCGATTAATGTTTTGGTAAGTTACAATGTTTGGACCGCAAAGTGCATGATTTCGTGCCTCAATATTTTTGGGCTTAATGGGCCAAAATTGGAATGATAGCCAACGGGCCCAATTCAGTAAGAACCCTTAGTACGTAATTTTGTTAGTACGTGAAAAGTAAGAATATGCATGAAAAACCCTAAAATAGATAAATTACTGAAATACCTTTAAAAGTGAAAAATTTACGCTTTACCCCTAGGAGATAAATTACCAAATACCCTTAGGGTTAAATTGACCTAAATGCATGTTTGATCGTTGTTATTTTCTTGCATGCCATGTTGTTATTATCTGATGCATGGACTGGGATATTGACGGAGGAAGTATTGAAGTGGCTTGTCCACGATCTTGGAGGCTTTGCCTCAATTATTGATAACGAGCGACAAAGGCAAGAATCGTGGAGTGTTAAATTTGGGTGGGTTGAGCTATTCCCCACATGGAGTGTATGGCTGGAATGCGGGTGGAGTGTAGTGGTTGGTGGGTTGAGTAGTCTCCCAAATGGGCTTGCATATGTTATTGATGTTGCATGTATTTTGAAATGGGCCTATGGGCCATCTTTATCTGAATAAGGGCTAAGGCCCGTTTATTTAATCTGAAAAGGGCTCGCCCAGTACCACTATTACCCAAATGGGCTTGCATATGTTTCTTGATGTTGCATGTATTTTGAAATGGGCCTATGGGCCTCCCATTATCTGAATAAGGGCTAAGGCCCGCTTTTTGTAATCTGAAAAGAGCTCGCCCAAGACCATGTTACTGAATGGGCTTAGGCCCAATAGGCTTGAGCTGACTTGGACTTTGAATGGGTTTTCCTTACACACTGAGTTTCCCCAAACTCACCCTTTTATTTTCATCCACGCAGGAAATCCCCAACCATAGTGGGCTTGGAGCTGTGAGGGAATTCGGAGTGGCCACCCGTTCTGAAAGTTTGATTTTCTTCTGGTGAACTGGACATCCTTTTAATTACGTTTGAGGTTTTGGGCTTTTAAATGTAATAAGGCCGCTTATTTATTTTTGATGGTTTTTATATGTTTTATTAAGATAGATAATATTTATTTTAACTGTTGAAATTGGATAGCTTTAGGGCGCGTTTTCAAAAACAACAGTTGATTTCAAAATAACACGACAACAAGCAAAACTTCCGTAATGAAAGTATTTTCAAAATTAATCACTTTTCCTAAAATGACTTAATCAAATCGGTTTCTAGAAATATCCATGACGTTAAGGTGTGGCAATGGCGGTATGCATGTCTAGGATTGGATCCGAAGGAGCTTGGTATAGCGATCCGATGGACTCACCACCTCTTTTAGGTTTCCTACCGGTGCATGACTTCCTTTCACTTTAACCCTTAATGAATTAATCTTTTGAACATCAAGTACGATTTTCTGGACTTAGAATGGAATTTTTTTTTTTTTACATTTTGATGTGGCATGCCGAATCCGGTCATAACTTCTGGGCCGGGTTTGGGGTGCTACATCTGAGGATTTGACCCTACTTCCCTTATATTATTCGTTTCGTTATTTTATAGGGATAGGTTGTTTTTGGTGTTCTCAACGACGCATCATATGACAATATCCCCACATGTAAATAAATATCCTGTTTGAGATCGATGTTTATATGGATTTGATAAGTATCCAGCATTAGTATAACCGACTAATAGATATTTTGAATCATTTGAATAAAATAACTCCATATCAATAGTCCCTCTAAGATATCTAAATATATGTTTAATTTCATTCCAATGTTTACGTATTGGAGAAGAACTAAATCTTTTTACGTATTGGAGAAGAACTAAATCTTGCTAAAAAGTTTACAATGAAAGCTATATCATGTCAGGTGTTGTTTGCAAGATACATCAATGGCCCTATGGCTCTTATATATGGTACTTCAGGACCATGAAACTTTTCATCATTCTCGCAAGTACGAAATTGTTCTTTATTCACATCTAATGATCTTACAACCATCGAAGTACTCAATGACTGTGCTTTATCCATGTAAAATTTCTTTAATATCTTTTCTGTATAAGTTGATTGATGAACATGAGTTTCATCTTTTAAATGTTCAATTTGTAAGCCAAGATAAAACTTTGTTTTTCTAAGATCTTTCATCTCAAATTCTTTCTTGAAACAATTTATTGTATTTTGAAACGCTTCAGGAGTTCCAATAATATTTAGATCATCAACATAAACTATAATTATCACAAAATTTGATCCAAACCTTTTTTTAAAGACACATGGACAAATTGAATCATTTTTGTAACCTTCATTTGACAAGTATTCACTAAGACAATTGTAGCACATATGTCCAGATTGTTTTAATCTATATAAACTTTTCTTTAATCTGATTGAGCGATTTTCCCGAGAAACTCTATATCCTTCTGGAATTTTAAATCCTTCAGTGACTTTCATATAAATTTTACTATCAAGTGTACCATATAAATTTTACTATCACACCACTTTTAAGCAAAGAATGATTCTTAGAATTTTATGGAAAAAAAAAGGATTGTAAGTAATTTATACGAAACAAAATATGTTGAAAATAATTTAGTGGTGTTGCACGCATGATTACGTTAGTGGAAGGTTCTATAATAAATACATCATCCTTCGGAAATTAGAGTGATATTTTGAAAATATCAATATATAATGAAATGATAAATTCTACAAAACATGCAATAAATTAAATAGATAATCGAAATTATATGGATACACAATTTATCATTATTTCTTTTGAGTTAATTTTAATTATTAATTTTTAAAAGAAGTCAAATTGTTCTTTAAAATAAACATGTTGACTAAAATAATTTTTAATAATATTGGCATGCCAACTTAAATGGTAGTCCACGATACTTATATTGATATGACAATATTTGTCTTATATAACACCCGTTAATAAATAATTTAAATTTTTATATTCAAAATTAAAAAATACAGAAATTTTATAGAAATAAAAAATAAGTCTGAAGTACACGTGGATTGTCATACGGATTATCATGTTTAAAATTTTAATATTTTAATTAGTATTCTTTGTTTGAAAAAGTAATTTGACTCTTTTTAAAAGGTTGATTGTCAAATTAATTTTTTTAAATGAATGAAGATTAAATTTAACTAAAAAATATAAAACCTAAATTAAAAAAATATGAGTTTTAATTTATTTATTTATTTATTTTTTTTTGAAAATGGCTTCCATAGGGTATTAGAGAAAAATAAACCCACATGGGCGAGGTCCAAGTCCAAAGACAAAAGCAACAAATTGTAGTATGTCCCAATACAAACAAAAAAAAAAATACCAAAGAAAAAATAGAAGACAAAAGAAAAAGAAACTCGAAAGGCTGCCTCATAAGCAGTTGATGGAAGTCGAAAATCCCAAAGCCAAATTCGATGAGCTTGTAAGCACGACAATGGAAAGAAAAAAAGACACATTAAGGACAAGTAGAGAGATGCGACAGTTCTAGCCCAAGGCATGCGGCGAGATTAAGGCAGAGGAGCGCTCGACCTCCCGTCTGCAACCACAGCGCCTTCCACCGAAAACAGAATCTCCTCAACCCAGAAACGGTCTGATGTCCAACGAAATCCCAACGCCGCGAGTTGGTGAGCAACCCGATTCTGCTCTATGAAGCAATGGCAGACTATAGTCGCTGCAAAAAAGGTAATTAATTGCAACCTCCCCTCTGTAATTAGTGCTCGGATCTCTGACCGGTCAGCCTATGTGCTATTGAGTTTGCGAATCACATGCAGATAGTCCCCTTCAAACACAACCTGAGCTAGACCAAGGTCCCGAGCGAATTCCAATACCGACAAGAGAGCCAACGCTTCTGCAGCAAAAGCCGACAAGACCTGACCATGCATCCTAGTACAAGCGCCAAGCACATGGCGTTGGGCATCTTGCACCACCACCCCCGAACAAGAAGAGTGGGATCCCCTCTATATACAACATTGAAATTGGCCTTAACTATAGGTGCGGTCGGAGGATGCCAGCGTGCAGTACGCAAAACTGCCGGAACCGTTCCTGGCACGGCCAGCATCGATAGGCCACCCATATAGGATTGAATAAAGGAGACCGACTCAATAGACGTCCAAACAAGGCCCTCGTGATAGTACATGTTGCGTGACCACCATAGTGCCCAAATCGTGGTAAGGATAAGTGCTAGTTTGTCCCAAGTATGTGCTTGACAAAGAAAACCCAGCCAACTCACAAGATCTGAATCATTGTAGGTACCAGCCAAGCATACGAGCAGTCGATTCCAAACTCAAAATGACAAAAAGGCAATCTCAAAGCACATGAATAGGCATCTAAGGTATATTTAGGCATCTAGGGAAAAATTGTCGATTGTAAAGGTTGTGTAATGTGGGTACATAATTGCAAAGGAATCTCCAAATTGTTATATGTACTTTAGGAGGGACCCAAACCTTCCAAATTGTTGTAAACAAATCACGTGAACTCAGTGGGTTAGAGGGACTATAGGGGATAAGGATTTGTTGAATTGGCCAATGAAGCAACTTGTAACCACTACGGACGGAGTAACAACCTGTCAGATCGCCTTTCCAGACCATCAAATCATCACCAGCTGACGAGAGAGAAGAATGCTTAGAATGCGATCTGCCTCAACAGTCGAAAACAACTCACGGACCAAGGTATGATTCCACTGAGCCAAACCCTGTAACATCAAATCACTCACCCAAGTAATAGTAGTAGTAACAGATGAGTGTACAATACAACTGGGGACAATGCCTGGAAGCCAATCATTGTTCCAGATAGTGATAGAGCGACCATTACCCACCCACCAATAGAGACCCTTTTCTAACAAACCCCGAGAGCACTAGATACTGTGCCAGATATAAGAAGGCCGAGACCCTAAGCTCGCTCTAAAAAAATCAATTGTAGGAAAGTAACGTTCTTTTAAAACCTGACTCATAAGACAATCCGGATCTGTTGATAAGCGCCAACCCTACTTAGCTAGGAGTGCAATATTAAACTGAGCCAAATCACGAAAGCCCATACACCCATCACATTTAGATGCACTCAACGCAGACCAAGAACACCAATGAATTTCCCGTCGACTCGCTTATTTCTGCTACCAGAACCTACTCATAATACCTTCAAGTGCCTAACAAAGGGAGCAAGGAAATAAAAAATATTGCATTGCAAATGTTGGGATTGCTTGCAAAACAGTACGTATAAAAACACCCCTACCACCCTGAGATAAGTAACGTAGGTTCCATAAATTAAAAGTTAAATTCATCGTTATGAACCATAAATTAAAAATCAAAACGGTAGATTTTTTTCCTTTCAATGTTTGGGAAATATTAAAATCAATATATAAAAAGTAATGATAAAATATTAAAATATTAAATCTTATGTAATATAAATTACACTTCTGAAAAAAAGTAAATTTATAATATTTTAAATACATGAAAAATAATGAAAATGTAAGCACACAAAATTTTGTTGCTATTGTTGTTTTCCTCTTTCCTTTATATATATTTTGCTTTTCAATGTTCCTTCTTATATATTAAAATTTTTAATTTATATATTAATTAAAATATAATTTATTTTAAATTTAATATTAAATGATTTAAAAAAAACTTGAAAGTAAGAATATAGAAAAATATGTTAAGATTGAAAAAATTAAAATATTATTAAACTGTTTTAAATTAAAATTGATGGAACTGTTTTGTTTCTTAGCACTTCCTGTTATAGCCTTTGTTACTGCTGTTAAAAAGTAACATAATCACGATAAGAAAATATAGTTTCCTCTCTAAATTGCATTGCAATGACAAATCATGTAAAAGTAGTAAGATGAATTGTGACAAAATACCAACACAATATGAAGATATAAATTATTTTTAAATTGATTTTTGTTTCAATCCATTAATATTTATTAAAATAACATAACCAATTTTTTTATTATAATTATCAAAATATCAAATTGTGGTAAGAGTTACAACTTTATCATACACTCTTAAAATTGAGTTGATATACCAGATAAATCTAAATAGACACCTACATTTTAATTTTTTCTGAAACGATGGTGATGACCGGACCAAATGAACCGAAGTGAGTAATAAATGATGACTGTGGTACAAAAGACGACCAAACCGAGAGTAGTTGAAGGTGCTATAGTTGACAAAGCAACCCCGGAGCAGAAACACACCATAAGGTAAATTGGTGACAAAAAAGACATAATACTTTTAGCTACGGATTCCAACCGTAATTGTGTCATGACCCAAGATATAATAAAAGCCGCCCCATTTGGAATGTAGAAAAGAAGAAAACTAGACACCTTCATCACTGATTTCCCTTCACGATGATTTGAACTAGCTGATTCAGTTGCATCGCCCTGGGAAATGCTGCCCGGAGGCCTGAGAACTCCTTGGTATGTCATTGTTAGAACCAGTGAGAATACGAAGAGTAATACACCCATTGTTTTGTCTCTCATCTCTTTTATCTCATCTCTCAGTAATTTGAACTTTGACAACTTTTGAAACGTAAGGGGATTACTGCTTAGGATGTTCACACTCTCCGTGTTGTCTGCTACAGTTTGTCTTTGTAACACATCCATTGCTGTAAAACCACGGTCATTGATCTTGTTCTTGTCTACTTCGCCACATTCTATCAACAGTTTAATCATCTGCTTCATTTAAAATTCCACAAATAATACACAAAAATACATTGCGTTTTAAACAATCCCCCACATTCGAGCATTACCCTACATACTGTTTACATTCAACAAACCTTAGTGTGGTCCACGATGTGAAAAGAAAATAAATAGAATAGAGAAGAAAGGGAATCAGAAAAAAGAGGAAAGCGGGTGGACTCTTTAATCAACAGTAGAACAGTCAACGCGTCTTTGACTGACTCAGTATGAGAAATAGGAGAAAAAAAATTTTGGAGGCTATTGATACATTGAATTTGGGCAAAACGCTTGGTGTAAAAGTTGTTTTCAATGAAGAAGATTCATTGAAGAGATGATATAAATTGAAGAAAGAAATTTAGAAGATAGGGATGCTTTGTACGTTTGTTTCTTTTTTTTTGTATAAATAGTCCATTCTGTTGGCGGCTGGTAATGGTTTTTAGTCTTATTCCTTTTGTTGATATCTGGTGAGGGTTTCTGAGTTTGGTGTCAATAACAGTGGGGTTTGGATGGGTGAGGATTTTGAGTTATAAGGATTTCTTTTTGGATGTGGGGCCTTTTAATTGGCATGTGTATAGGTTGGTACAATTTTGATATGATATGGTTTGAGGTGGGAGGTGGAGGAGGCTTTTATGGCTTGGTGGTAGGTTATTTTGGTGTCCAGGGGGTTTGAAAGGGTTTCGACTAAAAGGGTTTCTTAATGAGGTTTGGGTTACGAGGGCTTCTTTCTGTTGGATTTTTTGGTACCCTTCTTTTGGGTCCTGCACGTCTTATTTTCTTAATAAGGGCATGTATTATTAATTTTATGTATATTTTATTTTATATTCTTTTTCATGATGAATTACTAGGTTCATAAATCTAATAAATTTTATTAATTAATATGAACTAATTAATTTATTATTAGTTATTAAAATTAAATAATCAATCAATAAGTAGTTTATGAGGTATGTACCTGGGGTGGATGAAAATTTTTCGAAAGGATAAATGAAAAGGAAAATAAACGGAAGGAGTGGATGAGGTATATACCTGGGGGTGGTTAATTGATGCAGCTAAGTGCAGTACAGTGTTGCTATCCTTATCCTGAAAGTTCAGTATTTTACTTCTCATAGACTTATTGTCTTCAAAAGCACTTTGAATCCATTCCAACATCGCTTTAAATGCTTCAAAGTTATTGCTTTCTGCAGCAATATGCAAAGCAGTTTGCCTCCTAACAGTCAAATCAAAGATACAATCGGGACAAGTATTCAAAACCCGAGACAAAAGATGAATGTAATTTTCATCCAAAGCAACATGATGAAGAACACTGAAACCTCCTTTTCCTTCAACACGAATAAGATCTTTATCAACAGATAAAAAATCAATCAGCATTTGGGTTTATTGATTAAGCAAGGCTAGATGAATGGGGGAAAAGTAAACCCATCCGGGTTCAGTTTCCTGGCAAACGGTGGCTTCCAGTTCATCATCTCCATTGCAAAACCGGTATTGCCTGCAACTGCAGCAACGTGTAATGGCGTATCCACGAACTCCATCTTATCTATACGCTTGAAAACATTGGCATCATGGTGGATAAATGAATACAAGGCATCGAGGTTTCCTGTTTCAGCTGCTCTCTTTAACCGTTCATCCATTTCCATGAATCAAAGAATTCCAGAGACACTTAAATGATTGAAACTTAAAAAGGGTTTTTTGCCTAGTTAATTTTATCAAACTTGGAAAGTGCTTTTGCCTACTTATATATCAAGTAATTGTGGAAGATGTAAGAGGGAAAATTAAATAAAAGACGTAATTGTTGGAACAATGGCAGCAATAATGCATTCAAAACAAGCTTAAGGAGCTAAAACAAAAGTAAAATGAAACTAAGAGAACTTGAGCCCAAGAAAATGACCGAAAAATTCATCATCTTTCATTGAGAAAATGGTAACTTATATGAATTACAAAGTCAATGGACATTTACCTAATAACTTAACTACTCTCACTAATACTTAACAAATACAAATTTAAACCACATACAAAAGTAAGCTAATATGATAAGCCATTACATCCATTACATAAAAAATCTTACTAACTTTGATTACAAGTTACAAACCAACTAAAGCAAGTTACATTTGAACAAAAGAAACAAAATGCTAAAGGTTGTTTCTCGTTCGGCTTCAATGCTGGTATTCTTCTGGAGCTGTTGCTGGTCCAATGTTGCATTGCAGAACAATGCTTAGCACTCCTCCTTGGACTGTATGCAACAAACACCAATCATCTCCCTTAAGGCTTCAAATCTTGTTGTACCAAGTAGCTTAGTCAAAATATCAGCCAATTGATCTTGTGAGTTGCAATGAATGAGATTAACTTCTTTGGATTGTTCAGCCTCTCGAACAAAATGAAACTTAATCTTAAAATGCTTGGTTTTGCCATGAAAAACTGGATTCTTGGCTATTGCCACTGCTGATTGGTTGTCAACCTTGATTTCAGTAGGTTTAAGTTGTTCTTCATTTAAATCACATAGCAATTTTCTAAGCCAAATGGCTTGATTCACTGCTGCTGTAGCTGCAATGTACTCTGCTTCAGCTGTGGATTGAGCAACAGTTTGTTGCTTCTTTGAGCTCCAGCAAAAAACTCCCGAGCCAAGAGTAAAGAAGTAGCCAGAGGTGCTCTTCATGTCATCGAGAGAGCAAGCTTAATCACTATCTGAGTATCCAGTTAGCTTAAGCTTTTTTTCCTTCCTAAACATGACTCCATAGCTCAAGGTTCCCTTAATGTATCTGAGAATTCTTTTAGCTGCTTTGAAGTGAGTCACATTATAGTAGTGCATAAACCTTGACAAGAGACTAACACCAAACATGATATTAGGCCTAGTTGTTGTTAAGTAGCGCAAGGAACCAACTAAGCTTCAATATCCCTTTTCATCAACCCTTTCTTCATTTTCATTACTAGACAACTTCTCCCCTTGTGCCACTGGTGTGCTAAATGATTTACAGTTGGTCATGCATAATTTTTTGAGAATCTTTGAAGCAAAGACATGTTGACTGATAAAGATGCCTTGATTAAGTTGTTTTACCTCCATACCGAGGAAGTATGTCATGATTTCCAAGTCTGTCATTTCAAACACTTTTTTCATTTGAACTTTAAATTCATTAATTAGTTCATTCTTGCTTCCAGTCACCAACAAATCATCAACATAGAGTGATACAATCAACAATGTCTCACTTTCTGACCTCTTCACATAAAGTGTGGCTTCACTAACTCTTTTTTCAAACCCGAGCCTAGACAGGTAGGTGTCAATCCTGTCATACCAGGCTCTTGGTGCCTGTTTAAGGCCGTATAAGGCCTTCTTTAGCCTATACACTTTATCCTCTTCTCTTGGAACCTTGAATCCATCAGGCTGTTCAATGAAAATTTCTTCCTTTAGAAAGCCATTGAAAAAAGCTGACTTGACATCCAGCTGATGAACCTTCCATTATTTTTGAGCAGTTAAGGCAAACAGTAGCTTGATAGTATCAAGCCTTGCCACTGGTGCAAAGGTTTCCACAACATTGATCCCATATTGCTGGCTGTAACCTTTCACTACAAGTCTTACTTTATGTTTGTTCAATGAGCCATCTGCATTATACTTGGCTCTAAATACCCACTTGACACCTATAACCTTTTTGTAATCTGGTCTGTTCACTAACTCCCAGGTGTCATTCTTGTGGATCATGTCTAGTTCAACTTCTATAGTCTTCTTCTAATGTTTGTCCTTGGCAACTTCCTCAAAATCTAAAGGTTCCACTATTGCAACATCACATCTTTGGTAGATGTTAGCAATAGTTCTGGTACCTCTTACAGGAGCATCATCAACATCTTCATTGCTTGGCCTTTCTTTAGCAGGTTCAACAGTGCAGTCTAGCTGATCTTCTTTAATTAGACTTGCATCTTCACCATTCCAGCTCTAAACCTTTTCTTCATCGAATCTGATGTCCCTGCTCACCACAATTTTCTTTGTTGAAGGAACAAACACACTGTAACCCTTCTTAGTACTGCTATAACCAACAAAAATTCCTGGAAGAGCCCTTTGATCTAGCTTGGTTCTCTTCTCAACTGGGATATGGACATAACAGACACAACCAAATACTTTAAGGTGTGAGACAGATGGCTTGAATCCATGCCAGGCTTCAAAGGGGGTCTTATCCTTAACAGCATGAGTTGGTAGCTTGTTGAGGAGATATACTGAAGTATTAACTGCTTCAGCCCAAAAATTACTTGATAGCTTGATTTGTAATAGCAAGCATCTGGCCATATCCATCACTGTTCTGTTCTTCCTTTCACTAACTCCATTTTGTTATGGAGTATAAACAGTGGTTAACTGATGGTGGATCCCTGCCTGCTTACAAAATCTTTGAAACCTCTCAGACAAGTATTCAGTCCCATTGTCAGTTCTCAGGGCCTTGATCTTGCAACCTGACTGATTTTCTACTAGTGCCTTGAATTTGCTAAAGGCATTAAACACTTCAGACTTCTGTTTCAAGAAGTAGACCCATCAAAATCTGGTTAGATCATCTATGAACAGCACAAAGTACTTGCTGTCATTCAAAGAAGGGGACTTCATTGGTCCACAAACATCAGAATGAACCAGCTCAAGCTTTTCTCGAGCCCTCTATGCCATGTTAGCTGGAAAAGGCAATCTAGCCTGCTTACCAAGCTGGCAAACTTCACAAATAGTATCTTTAGCTTCAAGTTTAGACATGTCTTCCACTAAATTCAACTTATGTAACAGATCAATTGATCTAAAGTTAACATGGCCTAACCTTTTGTGCAATAGGTAAGCATTATCTACAAGGCTAGTGTAAGCCTTTTTTTCAAGTTGATTCATGTTAAGCATGAAACTCTTATCAGCCATAGCTACTGAGACCAATTTCTGGCCACATGTGTCTCTAACAATGCAAGTACCATTTTCAAAAATAAATGAGTACCATTTTTCAGCCAATTGACCAACACTTAATAAATTCTAATTAATGTCAGGTAAAAAGAGCACATCTGAAATAACTTTGTTACCTGAGCCAATGTTGATCACCACATTGCCTCTACCTTTGGCTTCAATCATATTTCCATTGCCAATTCTAATCTTAGAAACAAAGGTCCTATCGAGGTCCTTAAATAGCTTCTTATCAGCTGCCATATGGTGCGTGCAGCCACTTTCCACAAGCCAATTGCATCTGGCCTTGTTTAAAGTTGCAGAACAGGAAGCAGTAAAGGCATGCTCCTCTTGAGCTTGAAGGTCATCAGCAGCCTGAGCTTGAATTTGCTGCTGAGCTGGTGCCTTCCCTTTTTTCTTGCACACTTTCTTTATATGGCCAAATTTCTTACAGCTATACACTGAATGTTTGGTCTGTACCAACAATATTTCTCCAAATGTGTAGTCTTCTTGTAGTGGGCATATTGTGGATACCTCCTCTTGTCTACATCTCTCCTTGGTCTTTCCTTCTTATCGAGCCAATATTTCCTTCTTTTTTGACTTGAATTGGAGCTCTCTTTGGCTTTTTCTTGGAAGGCTCCTTCAGAATGTTCTTATTGTCTGTTGGCCCTTCTCTGTTCCAATGCATAAAGGGAGTTCACCAATTCAGACAAAGAAATGGTTGTTAAATCCCTTGAGTCCTCAAGTGATGAGATTTTGGACTCAAATCTCTCAAGGAGAGTGGTGATAACCTTTTCAACAACCGTACTCTCATTGAAATCTTCACCAAGTAGCCTTATACTATTGACAGTGGCCATAATCCTGTCTGAGTATTGCTTGATAGTTTTAGATTCTTTTATTTTTAGGTTCTCAAAATCTCTCTTCAAGTTAATCACTTGTTGCTGCCTTGTCTTATCTGACCCCATGAACTCCTCCCTCAGCCTTTCCCATGCTTCCTTAGGTGTGCTGCAGGCCATAATTCTAGTGAAGATTACATCAGACACTCCACTCTGTAAACAAGCCAAGGCTTTGTACTTCTTTGTACTCTCCTCAGCATGCTGCCTCATTTAAGCAATTGTGGGATTAGCCCTCAATGGAAGTGGTTTGATATCATTTTCAGCTACACTCCACAAGTCTTGTGCTTGAAGATATGTTTTCATTTTGACTACCCAAATGTGGTAGTTTTCACTAGCAAACACTGGAGGTGGAGGTGGTGTGAAGCTCATCTTGATGCAACAAGTTCAACAACTTTATTTTCTTTCTTCTCAAGCTTAGTCTCTAAAAAAAAAAACAACCAATAATGAAGGCCTTCAAAGATAACAGGCTCTGATTACCATTTGTTGGAACAATGGCGGCAACAATGCATTCAAAACAAGCTGAAGGAGCTAAAACAAAAGAAAAATGAAACTAAGAGAACTTGAGCTCAAGAAAATGACTGAAAAATTCATCATCTTTCATTGAGAAAATGGTAACTTATATGAATTACAAAGTCAATGGACATTTACCTAATAACTTAACTACTCCCACTAATACTTAACAAATGCAAATTTAAACCACATACAAAAGTAAGCTGATATGATCAGCCATCTTACTAACTTTGATTACAAGTTACAAACCAACTAAAGCAAGTTACATTTGACCAAAAGAAACAAAATGCTAAGGCTGTTTCTGGTTCGGCTTCAATGCTGGCATTCTTCTAGAGCTGCTGGAGGTCCAATGTTGCATTGCAGGCCAATGCTTAACAATAATGCTAAAAAGCACAAAAACCACCTATCCTACCAATTGAAAGACAAAACAACAGAAAACCGTGGGCAAAGCCTCGGTTTTCCATTTCCTAAGACTAAAAGCAGGCCCCTACCTTCTATGGGTAGAAAAACACAAGCTTCCTAAAAGACTAAAAGTAGGCCTCTACCTTCTATGGGTAGAAAAACACAAGCTTCCTAAAAATAACTTTTGAAAAACAATACAAGAAAACCCTAAAGACATATCTTTCCCTCCTTCCATTCTGTTGCTGCGTCGCCGAAATTCTCTTCTACCATGGACCTGATAATCCAAATCATCTGTTCTTGACTTAACTTCGATCCCCTGATCCATCATCTTCTAAGTTCCTCAGAGCTTTGTTAATCCTTCTCCTTCTCCGGATTCGAGCCAAAAATCTAACTAAGATTTTGATGGGTTGATTTGCATGTATAAGTTTGGTTCAGGAGTTGACTAATGACTAGTAGTATACGGTTTGCTATATATTTTTTACATCACTTGACCGATTCACGTCTTATTTTAATTTTAAAATATTTTAGTTATTATCTTGGTCACTTTTATCAATTTAATCACTACCTTGTTTTCTCTTAAATAGAAAGATGACCGGGATGCCACGTAATTACATTTTTCCTATGTATTTTCCACGTAATTAAAGGGTAATACAAATATACATTCATTAACTAAGCGCTTCAACTTCAAACCCTTCAAAGCTTGCACTTTTTTCCTAGTCTTAGCATCACTTTCTGCTTCCGCCAAGTTGAAGAGATCAATTAACTTGTCCAGTTTGCCATTATTGATGGCTTTTTTCAGTGGCCTTTTTGTTTGTGGGGTTCATTGGACTCTTAAGATTGACCGTATTGTGGTGGGAGGAGGAGGAAGGGGGACAGCGTCGTTGTTCATTTCCTTCATGAGCTGATGATGGTGGTGTGAACTGGAGCTGCAAAGATTTTTCTTTCGAATGAGGTGCCGAAGAATACTGAACATAGTCTGAAGTGGTTATTGGCGGTGGTGGGGGAAGGGCGTCTATTGATCTTTAGAAAAGAAAAAATTAAAAAGAAAAAATCTCAGATTAACAAACGAAAAAAAGGAGGAAGGTTTGGATTTAGGAGAAGTGAAAATAAACAGAACGGAGAGCATCTTCGTCTTCTTCAAATTCATGAATTTGGTAAGTTGTTAATCTCTAAAAATGACCCACGGCCATGGGGTGGAGTGAAGGAGAAAGATGTATTTTCCTGATAAATTTCCCTAAATTTGTATTTGAACACATTTTTACTGATAATGCATGTCTATAGTAATATTTTCCTTCAACTTAATAACTTCTTCAGCAAACCTAAAAATCTAAAACATATCAACTTCTTCTTTTAAAAAAGGACATTAGTTAACCACTTTAATATTCATAATATGTATTTATTTACACATCTAATATCTTAAAATGTTCTATATTAACAAGTAGCAAAAAAACTAAATCAAGCATGATTAGAATTGAGTTAAAAAAACCCAGATCCTCTGGGGGTCAACGGGATACAATTTATTACAAACATGGAGTGGCTGAATAGAAAATAAAACAAACACGGAGGGACTCCAATTCCAAATGGAACCGAGTGAATCCTCTCGACATTAATGGTTCATCTACCAACTAAAGCCTGACCAAAAATATAATTAACATAAATTCTATTTATTTTCTCAACTAAACAATAATAAATTTCATTCCTATCCATTTCTCTTCCCCAAATCAAACCTTAATGACAGATCTTACCTACTCACGTTTTTCAACAATCAATTAAAAATAACTCTTTTCATAGCAAGTTGAAAATTTGATTTTAGTACGAAGTAATTTTAAAATTTGTTTATCTTTCAATGGGTATACAATACGAGAAGAATTAATCACTTAACTAAATTCATTTTTCTTTCTTCTTTAATTTGGGGCGGATCCAAGATTTTTCGAGAGTAAAATTTCTAAATTCGAACAATTTTTTTTTAATGTAAAAAGTGTCGATTCTTCTGGATTTTTTTTTTGTCAAACAAACAGCGGTAGAGCCAAAAAAATTTGTCTGGAGGGGCCAGTATTAAATTGTATATTTTTACGATAATAAAAATGCAACTTTACCATTTTAATAGTCTATATCTTTATAATTTTTAAAGGATTAATCAAATTGTTATTATTTTTTTGGGGAGCCAAAGTGTAATTTTACCATTACTATTTTAAAATTTTATAAATTATAAAGGGCCTAAATAAAAAAAAATTATTTTAGGGAGTCGGGGCCTCTGCCCTCCCCCCTTGGCTCCGCCACTGCAAACAAATCAATTTAATTTTTTTTAAAGTATGAACGATTTAACTGTAAGATAATGAAAAGAAAAAAATCACACTATATAAAATTAAATATTTCTTTCCAATATGCAAAAAGGAATAACTAATACCATACTAAAAATTTTGTAAATATCATTATGATTCAAAAAATTAAATTTAAAAAACTTGACCTTAGTCTTATTTCTCAATACTAGGTATTTTAAATTAAACCCTCCGCTTTTTCATAAGATCGTACTTATCAATGATAGAATTTGTTGAAACTTCTCGAGTTATCTCTTTTTCAATGTATGCCACCAAGTAAGTTGAAAGAAAATCATTCTCCATTCTGTTGCGAAGCCTTGTCTTCATAATTTTCATGGATGAAAATGCTCATTTAGTTGTTACAGTAAACACAGAAAGAATTAGCACAAGACGAATAAATCTATCAAGAAGAGGATAAATACTTGACTTATTTGTCTTATCTAGCACTTGACATAACTTGGAAACTATAGAAGCTTTTTCGTGCTTTGATAAGCATCAAGTTGAAAATGCTTCAATTGAATCTTCATGTGTAGCTTTTCTTGCTCCGTAAAATCTCTTGGATAAAAATCATTCATAGGCCTATAGATATCTTCCTCCCAGAAAGCTTTGTAATTATCAACTGGATCCAAAGCAGAGCTAAGAACAAGTAACTCCACTACTTTATCATTAAAGCGAGAATTCATTTTTGTTAGCAATGAATCGATACTAGTAATGAATATATCAAACCGATTGTGATGCTCAATTGTGAGCTTATCTCTCTGGATGTGAGATCAACCTCGACCAACTTTGTATGTAGCACTTAAATTTGGCACTTTTATCTCATTATCTTTACAAAATAACTTCACTTTCTCAAACAAAGGATCCCACCCATGTTTTTTGAATTATTGGAGAAGCATTTTAGTTGATGATACCAATTGCATCACATTTAATATATCCTGTGATTTATAATGCAATGCTTGACAGAGATCATTAGTGATTCCAAGCATCTTAATCATGAGATACAAGATGAAAAAAAATTCAACGGATGTCATTGCATCATATATTCCATCAGTTTTGCTTCTTTGAGTAAGGTTGTTGGACTTGATCATATCTTATAATACAACACAGATGGAATCGAACATCCTCATCAAGCTATTAAGAGAAGTTAAATGAGATCTCCATCGAGTACTGCCTGGACATTGGAAAGTACCGACACGATTTTTTCCTTTACCAGTTTCAAGTTTACCACTATCAATCAACTTCGCAATATGAGATGCCTTAATGTCTTTTAATTGATCATGTCGCTTGCTTGAAGAAGAAACCAAATTGACTATACCAGTCAAGTATGAAAAAAATTGACAAATAAGAATAACTTACTTAGATGCAGCTACTAGAGTTAATTGGAGACGATGAACAAGGTAGTGAACATAGTATGCAAACCGACACTTTTTAGCAAATAACGCTTGCAAGTCGTTCCATTCGCCACGCATATTGCTTGCACCATCATATCATTGACCACAAATATCATCCGCATTAAGGAAGTGAAGTAAAAGAACTTCACATATTGCCTTCTCCAAAGCTAACGATGTGATGTCCTTCACATGATTCAAATAAAAGAATTATTCATGTATAAAACCTTCTTTATCAACAGATCGCAATACAATTTCCATTTGTTCTTTTTTTGTCTCATCATGAGCGTCATTCACTATAATGCAAAACTTTGAATCTCTAATCTCTTCCCAAATGAATCCATGGATTTTACTCACCAAAATAGAAAGAATGTCTTTCTGGACAATCAGACTGACATACTATGCATTTTGAGGGGCATTTTCTAACATAATTGTCCAAAATCTTTATTATAAGAAGCCTAGAGTTTTATTAGTTCAAGAAAGTTACCTCAATTTCTTGAATCTTGTGCTTCATTGCGTTCCTTAAAGGCACAACATTGAAATACAAGCCACTTGATAGCATCTATTGACACCTTGAGTTGTAGCGAATTTCTTGCAACTTGTTCAGAATTTTGTTTCTCAATAATCCTCTCAATATTTTGCAAGGAATTCTGAAGATCTAGTTAAATTTTCATTGCATTCTTATGTAAAGAATTTGCATCCTTACCCACATGAGTAACAAAAGGACATTTAGATCCTTCATTGACCTTCTTCCATGATTGAAATCATTAGCTTGTAAAAGTATTTCCATGACATCCAAATGGCTTGTTAAAGAGAAAACAAAGAAGGCAATATGTGGCATTCTTACTTGGTGAAAACTCGAGCCAATTCGGCAATAACTTGTACCAAGATGGAAGAAATTTACGTCCATTCTTGTCAATATACTGAGAAGATGTTGGAGTCTCACTTGGAGGAATCGGTTGATATGGCCCAAACTTAATGTAAGGTCGACGGACTTCGTCCTGTTGATTTGAAGGTAATCCCAAATAGATTTTTGAAGTCTCAAATTACACTATAAAAAAGAAGAAGCATCAAACTCCTTCTTTTTTTTTTTTTTTACTCCTGGTACCTTACGAGGACGTTCAAAAACTTGAGAAGACCCGATATCTAGTTCAGGAGCTTGGGAAGACTCGATATCTCACTTAGGATCTTGGGATTGAGAAGATAAGATATCTCATTCAGGAGCTTGGGAAGACTTGATATCGTGTTCAAGAGCTTGGGATGGAGAAGACCTGATATCTTGTTTAGGAGTTTGGGAAGATCCGGTGTTTGATTTTTCTCCACTAATAACAGAAGGTTGATAAACTGATTGATCATTATTTCTTTCTACACCCTTTTCTTGAAAAAGATTCGACCTTTTTATTGACCATAATTTAATCAAAAACCAGAAGACTGTAATAATATATTAAACAACATATTAGGAAAAAGAAAAAAAAAAGTCAAATAAATAAATAACATAATTTATACAAAATATTTACCAGAGGTATTTTGCGTAAGTAGCCGAGAGGAAGATAATTTATAATTTGTTTCTCTCTGCTCTTAATGTAACACTCCTATACGCGACCCAAGTACCAAGTCGAATATAGGAATGTCACATTTGAGAGTCGTAGTAATCCTGGTTAAATTCAATTATTTGAATTCTTTTGAACATGCCATTAGTTTCAAATTTATAAAATTAACACAATTATCAACATTTTACAAATAAGTTCTTTAAAGGATTTAACCTAGCAATAGTTTATCCTCTGTACATGTCATTATTATTATTATTATTAACATTTACCAATCAATTGGTCAATTAGGGCCTCATTAATTTATTTTATATCTATCACTTACTTAATATTTCAATAAAACATTTGCACTTCCTTTATGTATTAGTAAATCCATCCTTTGTAGCAATTTCTTAATATTGTAATTCTTCAATTATTTTCCTCCTCTTCTCCACCCCACATCATTTATGTACATATGTATATATGAACCTTTGATTTTGAATATAGTATGCTTATAAGCAATGCTTATTATGATTTCATTAACTACACATTTTTAGCAACGCTCTCCACTTGAGTAGCAGTCACTAAAGTATTTATATCTTGGCCTACAGAACTCGAATTTAAGATCCACTTTTTATTTTTGAAACTAGACTCGATAAAATTTTTACCATAAAAAGTTAATTTTTACTTAATCCTATTAATACATTTTATTCTTCAAATCTTTCCCTATTCAACTGCTAGGCAGCTCTGACCCTTCTTCACTAAAAATCTATTATCTTTCAGTACACATCTCGTATTAAGTTACCGTTTGTTTCTGTTGAAAATATACTAATTATTATTTTTTAATATAAATTACATATCCTAAATATTTTTTTTTGTAAATTTCATAATAATTTTTCAAAATTAGAACAAGGGACCCCGAAATTATTTTGACATTGTCTCACAAAAATTGTTATATCTCATAATCTAAAATTTCATTGGTTACACTGTTTCTTCTATGTGAAACTAGAATCAATAAGATCCAATTCTATACCTGATTCAACCTCTAATTCAATTTCTATAATTTTTAGTGAATTTTCAAAGTTGAACCACTGATGTTGTCCATAAATTGTTTAATGTAACACTTTGCTTTTCCAAGATTTGATTAAATATTTTCTTCTCATTTCATCATTTATACTCATTATTCATGACCATACCCCATTTATTAAACATATAGAGACATTTAACATCAATTTAAAGATAACTTTGATGAGCTCAATGAGACACTTACCTATTTTCTTCCCTTGAACTCAACCTTCCTCTTCAATCCAAGATTTTCTTCATCTATCTCTTTGTTTTTCTCCCATCATCCTGCACTTTCTCTTCACTTTGCCAAGTTTTTCCTTCACTTACATCTTCAACTAATTGATTTTCTTGGTAGAAGACAACCTCATAACACTCTAGGATATGAAATAGGCTTTGGTTTTTAGGTAGAACTCAAAAGAAAATTCATGGAAGATTTTCTCTTTCTTTATTTTCTTCACCCCCTTTCTTTCTTTCCTTTCTTTCTCTTTTTATTTTTACTGTCTAGTTGCTATCGGTCCCACCTTTCTCCCGTCTAGAAATATCTATACTTTTCTTTTATTTCATTTTTAGTCCTATTTCTATAAATTTTCCCATCGTAAGCCTTATTTCCATAAATTTTCCCTTTTTTCTTCACACCTCATCACTTGGGTATTCTAACTTCATGATTATATCTCAAAATATCATTTAATAATGGAGAGTTTGCACTTAGGTTCTTCACCCACAATTTAGAAAAATTATAATTTAGTCCTTACATTTTTCCACTTTATTCAATTTAGGCCATGTTTCGATTTCTTTATATATCAATGTCTCCATGTCAAATTTATTAAAAAATATTTATTAAATTTCTACCCATTTTCTTAAAATGGTAATTTGAACTTTTGGCCCCTTAACTTTTTCGTACTTATATTTTGTTATTTTAAGTTTAAATATTTACATTAGGGCACAATACTTTTCATAGTTTATGATTTAATCCCTAACTCAAATTAACATTGTAATGGGCCAAATCCGCTGGGGCCCAACAATCAAAGAATAATCCCAAAACAAAAAATAATATATAGTCTATTAAATGTCTATTTACAGACTTTGGCCCAATACATTCCCTAGACCCAATAACTAAAACCCCATGGCCCAAGGACTGACCCAAAACCCGAAATGAGCCCAAATGTCCCAGAAATTTTAGAAACCCTAGGCTTCCTTTCTTTCTCCTGCGCCGCAACAGCAACCTCCCTACGCCTTCGCCTCCGTACTCCTCACGCCAAGCGCCAACATGACCCCCATACACGAACGCGCACCCGTACCTGCAAGAAGGAAACAAAAACAATAGCGAATAGAAACAAAGACATATTGTATATTTTCGGTTTAATTTTCTTTTCTTTCGGCTATAAAAGCCCAACTTTTAGTCTTTGTAAAGGTTAAGAACGCACATTTACGCATACAGATATTGAATACAAAGCAAGAAAAACAGAGGAAGGTGATTTTCCTTTCTTTGAATCTCCGGATTTGTTGCGTTTTTTCTCTTGATCTATTCCTTTCGACTTTATTTTTTTCATTTTTCGCATCTAAAACAATAAAAAGAAAAGAAAAGAGTGAAACAAAACCTTACCTCGCAAATCTACCGTTGGTTCTTCCTTGCCTCGTCAAAGTCGAAGGTGGAGGAGGAATCTTGAAGCCGAAAATCGTCTTCAAAAGGCGAATACGCCTGTGGTTGGGGACGATAGGGGTGAGGGCCAAATGATTTGGCTAAAGGTCGGCTAAAAAAAACAAAATGGGGGCTAGGGTTTTGAAATGGTTGAATAGCCAAATTTAAGGTCTTTTAAAGGTCTGAATACGGCGTCGTTATGGGCCTGATTCAGTGGCCCCAAAAACGGCGTCGTTTAGATGTTGGAGCTCCGTACGTCAACCCGTCCCAAGACCCGGATCCGCGCCTCTGTGCCTCGAATGGGGAATTTTCAATATCAGTCCTTCCTTTTGTGCGCGCATTCTATTGGAATCCTTATGCGATTTTAATATTTAAACTTTATACTTTTAGTTCCATTTTGATTTCAATTTAGTCTTTCCTTTAATTTCAGCAGTGTATTTTATTTATTAAATATCCTTTTAGTTTATTTTTCATTTTAATTGAGTCCTTTTAATTTGTGTAGTTCATTATCTTTTAATTAGTTTAGCACTTATTTTATTTTTATATACATTTTAAATTACTTTGACAATTCACTCTTTTTTTATAAAACTATTATCTTAAAATTACTTTGTATATCATGTTGTTGTCAAAATTTTGTATAATATTTAATTTATATTTAACTTATATTAATACATATATGATTTATGACAAAATTAGTTTTCTTTTGTATGATTATTAGTTTCATGTTATTTTACATATAACTTCTTTTAAATCAGTTATTTGTATTTCCTTCAAATTTATTTAGTATCTAGTTTATTCTTTGAAAAATATGTTTTATTACTTTCTTGTTATTTAAGATTATTTCATATATATGTATTGTTATACTCTATATTAATTTGTCATTCATTAAATATGTTGTCATTTCTTTATTTTTATTATATCTTCATTATATTGTTTACATTGTCTTTTCATTATTGTATGTATATCATCACTATTAAATAGATATGTTTTTTAAAATATTTTTGCATGTCATTTGTTCCAAATCTCTTCTTTCACAATGTTTATTGTAATATTATTTATTAGTTTTATTTTTATATATGCAAATCATTTCAAACCCTTCATATGTTCTCATTTGTAATTTTCATATTAAAGAGTTTTCAAATTGTTTCCATGTTGTTTTGTATATTGTTTATATTGTTTTGTTATAAATCTGTTTTCATACTTATATATACGTAAATGTTTCTTATATTATCAGTTTTGAATGGTTGAATATTGTGTTTTTACATGCATTGTTGATCTTCTATTGTTTTATGTATTTTCCTTTAAATCTATTTCATTGTACATTTCCTTTTAAATCAATATTTCGATAAATATATATATATATATATACATATATATTTTAAAAAAATTTTATAGTTCATTACACAAGAACATACTTTATTATAAATTCTTTTGTTATTTAAGAACCTTTCATGTTTTGTATATTATTTAAGTTTTCTTTTATTTTGTATGAATATTGTCAACTTAAGATAGATGTATTATCTTGCATGTTATTCGATTCAAAATCTTTTTATATTAATAATTATTTATATAATATTTTTATCCATGTAAATTATTTCAAATTCAAGCATGTAGTATTCGTTCATCGATTTATCATTTTTCATTGTTTTGGATCATATTAGTTTTATTTTGTTTGGTACATTAAATGGTAATTGTTTTTATGTTATTTCATGTCTATTGGTTGCACATTATTAATTTGCCTTCTTATGTATTATCGTATCAATCGTTGTTCACCCATGCATGTTATCGTTGCATTATTTATTTGTTCATTATTTTATATTGCCATGTTAATTATTCTCCATGCATGATTGAGATTCAGCTATATTTCCAAGTTAATTGTACTTAATTGTAAATGTTTGTTAATTGGTGAAATAAATTGTATCCCCCCACCCTTCCATTGTCGTGTTTTATGCGTACACTTATTACCCAATATCATCGCTTTCCGCTTGATTTTCGAAATGTGGTTTTATAAAATCCAAATTTTATGATTAATTTCGTCTTATTTCAAATCAAATTAATGCGTTTTAAGCTAGTTTCACAACTACTAAAAATTCCTTAAAACGAAGGCAATACTTGGTGTTTGATAATTCGAGAATCATGCCCTATCGTGCTGAGTTGTGATTTCTCATTTGTTTAAAACAATCGAATATTCCTTTAGGTTTTCACTCGTATTTATTAAAAACCTTCCAAAACGAATACAATACTCGGTGTTTGATAATTCGGGAATCGTGCCCTAACGTGTTGGGTTGTGATTTCTCGTTTTTTCAAAACAATCGAAGATTCCTTTGAAATTTCACTCACGTTTTCTAAAAACCCCTTAAAACGAAGGCGGTATTCGTTACTTGGCAATTCGGGGAATAGTACCCTATCGTGCTAGGTTACAATTTCCCGTTTGTTCAAAATAATCGAATATCTCTTCTCAATTTCACTCGTATTTTCTAAGGTGAGGCAATGTTCGATGTTCGGAAATTCGAGGAATCGTGCCCTACTGTGCTGGGTTTCGGTTTTCGTTGGACCAAATAGTTGGGCATCCTTTTGTTAATTTCAAATTATAAACTTTCGGACGTCGAAACAAGAAGATTTTTGGCAACCAACTCGGGTTATTCAAATGTTATTAACAAGAACCATATTTCAAAAACATTTTACATAAGGACAGCATTTAATCGATTTGGTACCAATTTTGGGCGTAGTAAGGGTGCTGATCCTTCCTCATGCGTAATCGACTCCCGAACCCGTTTTCTTAAAAGTTCGTAAACCAAAATTGTTGTTTTAATAAATCAAAAATATTTTATTAAAGTAACCAAATTCTTAGGTGATCCGATCACATCAAAACAAAAGGATCGGTGGCGTTTTATTTTCAAACAGTGGATTCCCCTATTTTTCGTTAAAATTAAAATTTTAAAAGATGGTTTCGACAGCTTGGTGACTCCACTGGGGACTTGAGAGTCAAGCCATAAAATCGATTGTCTGCTGTCCTTATGTAAAATACCGAAAACTTATTTTAAAAATCATGTGTCTTTCAAATGCATTTGTTGTATGGTTGTTATGATTCGGATCTCGTAAAATAATACTGCATTTCATTGCATGACCGTTGTGGTCACATCTTCTAAGTGGGAGTAAGAAACTATGCTTTCGTGAGGTTTTCACCTCCGCATGGGCTAGTGGATTACTTCTGGGATACATCCGTACCTATGATTTCGTGAGATTTTCATCTCTGCATGGTCATAGGGAAAGGTATCCCCCTGAACCGAACTCAATCTATATAAGCCTATAATGGGTTAGGACTGAAGAATCTGCTGGTTCGGGTACCCTTACTCTAAAACCGAGCCACATATAAAGAGACCTAGGAGCTTACCCTAGGTAGAGCCACTCTGAACCCCTAGTGATCACCTGATTAGGTACTTTGTTGGTTGTTTATTTCTGTACTAACGTGTTTTGTTTTTGTTTGTTCATGACTGTATTGCATTACATCATCATAGAAAGGAGGTGTTGATTCATATTCAATTGCTAAATAGAACAATTTGTCATGAGAAAACGAATTTCTTAATAACGCAGATTACAATACAGTTGTCCGAATTTGGTCCAAGTGAACACGACAGAAGAAGGCTAACAGTTCGTGGAGGAAAACAAAACTTTACCTAAGGATTCAAGCTAATTAAGATTATCCAAAAGCCGTCGCGTCCCGACTTTCTTAAAGGAGCTAATCAACATTGCGAGGATAGTAATTTGTGGCCTGGATCAAGCAAAAAGGAGCTAGTAGAGGCATGCATTAGAAGCTTGCAAGATTTGACTTTCATGAAGAAAGAGGATCAGTGCCTTCGTCTGGAATATGAAAGCAAGGCCGTATACGTAATCCATTTTATGAAAAAGAATTTGTTTTATAGAAAAAATTATTCTAAGGGAATTGAATTCAAAATCGACATCTTTCTTTCCTTTGCATTCATCCCATGCATTTGCATTGCATTGCATCTTTTATATTGCATTGCATCATTTGCATTAGATTTTCCCAAAACGACCCTAATTAGGTAAAATTATTTCAGAACCGACAAAAGATATGGACCAAATGTTAGAGTGAATGGAGCAAAGACAAATACAGATGCAGGAGCAATTGATCAAAATTCAACAAGATATACGAGAAATGCTAAAACTCCAAAGAAATATGATGGGCCTGTTAACCCAGTTACTGGCCGGAGAATTTGAAAAAAGGAATGGCCCAGTGGTCAATAGTGAGGATGATAATGAAGAGATCGTCTATTCCCCAAGTCTTACCCCAATAAGCGTCCTGACCCAACCAGACATATAAGGGGTACCCGTTGTTATCAGACCCCAATATCAGACAGATACATCGGCACTGTTGAGCTTCTCGATGAGTTTAGGTTTTAACCTGGAAGATGATTGAGCCAAACCAGCTGTTCTGGCAGAAACGAAGGAAAGGGGAGAGTGGACTTTAAAGGCCCCGAAGAAGAATGAAAAGAAAGTAAATAGTACAAGTAGGTATAATAAGGGTCGTTCGGAGCCGATTATAGTAAGCCAGCCAAGGTCAGTAACTACCAGCCATCAGGCCTCCTCAATGCAAGAACCCAATCGAAGACCGAACTCAGAATAACCCCAATACACGCCCATTCCAATCACGTATAGAGAGTTGTACCACGTTCTGTTCGACGCACATGTTGTATCCCCTTTTTACATGAAACCTATACTGCCCCCATACTCTAAATGGTACGATGCAAACGGTCAATGTGAATACCATGAGGGAATCACGGGGCATTCCATCGAGAACTGTACCACTTTTAAAAAGCTAATCGAAAGATTTATTAAATTGGGTATCGTGAACTTCGATGGTCCCTCTGGAGCAGAAAATCTGTCATCCAACCGTTCTGTTAAAGAGGTGGACATTATGAGTTCCATGATGGATAGGGGCATGAGATCTAAGGGTGCATCAAGCTCAGGACTCTAATACAAGACTTGGTATTGGGGAATCCGAACACTAATGACGTATCAGAAGAAAGAACCAGGGAATAAACTTTTCCAAGCTTCTGCCCTTACGTACTTGGGGTGTTTTAAACAATGGGAGTGTGAAAGAGATTCTTATATTTTTAGAGCTAATCTAGAGTAATATTCAAAACACACTTGTTGTTTTAAGCCTAGAAGTAACAAGAATCCTTTTGTGAAATAGGCTTGTGTCCAAAATCTTTATTTCAATGAAATGCATTTTTGTTATTATCTTGAGCAAATATTCTTTTATTCTTTCCATTTCATATTGTACAAATGATTATTCTTAGATTCTTTCATTCATGATCATACCATACAAATAATCATCCTTAGAATCATTTATTCTTTGACCCAGCCTTCATACCTATAACAGGTTTACAGATATCAATGATGTGAGTGACGCTGGCACTAATTTCGAGTATCGTTTTGAGCAAGATATGTATCTAGAGGGATCTCAGGACCTTGAAGATGATAGAGATTGTAGCCTATCTCCCGATTTGTCAAGGATGGTAGAATAATATGAGAAATAGATCCTACCTTATAAAGGGGCAATGGACGTCGCGAACCTGAGAGAAGAGAAAGAGATAAAAATTAGAGTGTATAGCACCACAGAGACAAAGCGAGATGTCAAGAATACTGAGATATTTTCACATGATCGTATCAAGATATGCTTGGGCTACTAAGGTCTGTGGATGCTAAAAAAGGGTCCATATGAATATCAGGAGAACACATGGTAATGGTCTTACGTTAGCCAGGCTAATCATGAGGTTCGAGCGCTGCTAATCCAACATGGAAAAGGGTTGTATCAGTCAAGCTGTGAATGCCAAATGAAAAAAGACAAGCCTTTTAGGCCTCCCCATTTCCTTCACAAGATTTTCTATATGTGGGGCATGGATATTATGAGGCTGATTCTGTCAAAAGCTTCTAATCGATACCGATTCATCTTTGAGATTGTCGATTACTTCATAGAATGGGTGATGTTACTAAGTTGATAGTCGTCGAACTTAAAAAAAAAAGAGGGAGATTAGGTGCCGATAAAGAACATCAGAAAGATTCAATGTCAGAAGTTGGCAATCTGTTCAAAGATCAGACGCCGTATCATGACGCAGTAAAAATCGTGGAAGATAATCGAGGCTTGTAAAGATTGGCATAAAGAAGTTACCATTTACCCTCTATACTTATTGAACATCAGCCAGAACCTTTGTCGGGGCAATACATTTTTCGTCTGCTTAATGGGATAGAAATGGTTTTGAAAACGAGAGTTCTTTTGGCCAAGTCTTGTCAAAGTTGAAGCTGGATCAGGCAGAATAGATCCAATCCCGATATGGTCAGTTGAATTTGAAGAAAGGAGGTTGAAAGCCATCTGTCATGGCCCAATGTACCAGAAATGAATGATGTAAGCTTACGCCAGAAAGGTTCATTCTAGAGAATCCCATGAGAGGGACCTGGCATTGAAAAAGATAAAAACTTCAGAGGAAAGTGAAAGGCCAAGGCGAAAACCTGCAAAAGACACTTTGAGACCTTAAAAAAAAAAGAAAATAAGAAAAGAAAAGAAAAGGAGAGGCCAAGGCAAAAACCCGCAAAGGGCGCCTTGAGACCAAAAGGGATTTGAGTTGAAAACTCAAAAAGGGCGGCTCAAATTTGAATCAAGGTGGGGCATACAGTAGTCTTGCTACGCCTGAATTAACAATGAAGAAGTATGCTACGTCTCGGGGCATCGACAAAGTACTTTGGATCCCCTAAATACATATTGAGCTCAAAATGGACCTCAAGAAGTTTGTACAGAGAAGCTCGGGCTGCGATATCTGGGGCACCTAGTTTTCATCTTACCCATACTGAATTTACTATCTTTGATTACTATATTCGTTTCAAAATATGCTCCAAATAAACTTCCTTCTTATTGCATTGATATCTCTGATTAACTTATTCATGTTGAGTTAATTGCCTTCTTATTGCATTTGCAATCTTTGATTAACTTATTTGTTTCGAGCTGTGCTCTTACCCGATTTCCTTCTTGTCTATTGTTTTGATCTTTCTCGAGCATTTTGCATTGAAATAACGATTAATGGACCAATAATACTTTCATAAAAAGAAGTTCTGCATATTACTCGCGAGGCTTCTAAATAGTACAAAAACCTAAAACATGACTGTTGTTTAGAACTCACCAAACCTAAGGGATGGAAAAGTTTGAGAAAGAAGGAATCCAAATTGTGGCTATCTCTTTGAATTTTCTATCAAAAGTATTGATTAACGAAGAGGCAAGATATTTCGTCCGTGATACAACCTCAACAAATGACGAGCAATGTCAATCCAAGTATAAGAGGGGATCATTCTCAGGAAAAGAAAAATAATATTCTACATTCACGCAAATATCAGACATGCACACAAGGTCATTACACCTGAAGAATGATTGATCCTATACCCTGAGTTGCAGTGGGTTGGATAAGAAAAAACTCCATAAAGTTTCAGTAGGGCAAGCTTGCCGAGCAGATTGAGATTGTTTTCTGTCAAGAATACCAGCTGAACAATATGGCCGCGTAATACGTCAGTGATAATGTCTTGATGAACAGTAATGATACCTGGATCATTTTCATTTTCGCATTCATATATCATTCATAACACATCTAGTTAGGAGCATTTCATTCATGTCGATTATAACATTCTAATTATTTGAGATAAACATCACATCTAGTTAGGAACATTTGATTCATTTTGATCATAGCATTCTAATTATTTGACAAAACATCACATCTAGTTAGGAACAATTGATTCATGTTAATCATAGCATTCTAATTATTTGGCATAAGCATAGGCCTATGAAACAGAATGTAGATCTTATCTCCTTGAAGTTGCAGTGGGGCAAATTGAAGACGACGAATCTTGGCTTCCTGAAGATGCAGTGAAGCAGATTTAAGCAAGTCCTAGCTCCCTAAAGTTGTAGTGGAGTAGGATGAAGATTGTAGATCTTGTCTCTCTGAAGTTGCAATGGGGCAAATCAAAGACGACGAATCTTGGCTTCCTGAAGTTGTAGTGAAGCAGATTTAAGCTAGTCCTAGCTCCCTAAAATTGTAGTGGAGTAGGCTGAATATTGTAGATCTTGTCTCTCTGAAGTTGCAGTGGGGCAAATCGAAGATGACGAATCTTGGCTTCCTGAAGTTGCAGTGAAGCAGATTTAAGCTAGTCTTAGCTCCCTAAAATTGTAGTGGAATAGGCTAAATATTGTAGATCTTGTCTCCCTGAAGTTACAGTGGGGCAAATTGAAGATGATGAATCTTGGCTTCCTGAAGATGCAGTGAAGCAGATTTAAACTAGTCCTAGCTCCCTAAAATTGTAGTGGAGTAGGCTGAATATTGTAGATCTTGTCTCCCTGAAGTTACAGTGGGGCAAATCGAAAATGACGAATCTTGGCTTCCTAAAGATGCAGTGAAGCAGATTTAAGCAAGTCCTAGTTCCCTAAAGTTGTAGTGGAGTAGGCCAAAGATTGTAGATCTTGTCTCCCTGAAGTTGCAGTGGGGCAAATCGAAGACGACAAATCTTGGCTTCCTGAAGTTGTAGTGAAGCAGATTTAAGCCACCATCCTAGCTCCCTAATGTTGTAGTGGAGTAGGCTGAAGATTACAGACCTTGTTGCAATGGAGCAGATCAAGCTATAATTGCAGAAGAACATATTAAAGCCACAAACCTCAACTCTCTAAAGTTGCAGTGGAATAGCTTAAAGCTACAAGCAGTCGTAGTGGAGTAGATCAAAGCAATAGTCTTTTTACCTCTGAAGATGCAGTTGGTTAGAAAGAGGCTACTTGAAGAAAAGAAGCGCCAAGAGAAGTCGAGACTCGTCAGGCCCTGGCAAATTTGGCCCTTTTTTAGTCTTTACTCCATTCTCATTACACGACAATGAGCAAAGAGGGGCAGCTGTAATGGGCCAAATATGCTCAGGCCTAACAACCAAAGAACAATCCCAAAACAAAAAATAATATATAGTCCATTAAATGTCTATTTACAGACTTTGGCCCAATACATACCCTAGACCAAATAACTAAAATCCCACGGCCCAAGGACTAACCCAATACCCGAAATGAGCCCAAATGGCCGAGAAATTTTAGAAACCCTAGGGTTCCTTTCTTTTTCTTGCGCTGCAACAGCAACCTCCCTACGCCTTCGCCTCTGTACTCCTCACGCCAAGCGCCAGCATGACCCCCGTACACGAACGTGCACCCGTATCTGCAAGAAGGAAACAAAAACAACAGCGAATAGAAACAAAGACATATTGTATATTTTCGGTTTATTTTTCTTTTCTTTCGGCTATAAAAGCCCAACTTTTAGTCTTTGTAAAGGTTACGAATGCACATTTACGCATACAGATATTGAATACAAAGCAAGAAAAACAGAGGAAGGTGATTTTCTTTCCTTTGAATCTCCGGATTTGTTGCATTTTTTCTCTTGATCTATTCCTTTCGACTTTATTTTTTTCATTTTTCGCATCTAAAACAATAAAAAAAAAGAAAAGAGTGAAACGAAACCTTACCTCGCAAATCCGCCGTTGGTTCTTCCTTGCCTCGTAGAAGTCGAAGGTGGAGGAGGAATCTTGAGGCCGAAAATCATCTTCAAAAGGTGAATACGCCTGTGGTTGGGGACGATGGGGGTGAGGGCCAAATGATTTGGCTAAAGGTCGGCTAAAAAAAAAAAACAAAATGGGGGCTAGGGTTTTGAAATGGCTTAATAGCCAAATTTAGGGTCTTTTAAAGGTCTGAATACGGGGTCGTTTTGGGCCTAATTCAGTGGCTCCAAAAAGGGTGATGTTTAGATGTTGGAGCTCCACGCGTCGACCCGTCCCAGGACCCGGATCCGCGCCTCTGTGCCTCGAATGGGGAATTTGCAATATCAGTCCTTCCTTTTGTGCGCGCATTCCATTGGAATCCTTATGCGATTTTAATATTTAAACTTTATACTTTTAGTTCCATTTTGATTTCAATTTAGTCCTTCTTTTAATTTCAGTAGTATATTTTATTTATTAAATATCCTTTTAGTTTATTTTTCATTTTAATTGAGTCCTTTTAATTTGTGTAGTTCATTATCTTTTAATTCATTTAGCACTTATTTTATTTTTATATACATTTTAAATTACTTTGACAATTCACTCTTTTTTATAAAACTATTATCTTAAAATTACTTTGTATATCATGTTGTTGTCAAAATTTTGTATAATATTTAATTTATATTTAACTTATATTAATACATATATGATTTATGACAAAATTAGTTTTCTTTTATACACATTATTAGTTTCATGTTATTTTACACATATAACTTCTTTTAAATCTATTTATTTGTATTTCCTTCAAATTTATTTCATATCTAGTTTATTCTTTGAAAAATATGTTTTATTACTTTCTTGTTATTTAAGATTATTTCATATATATGTATTGTTATACTCTATATTAATTTGTCATTTCATCATATATGTTGTCATTTCTTTATTTTTATTATATCTTCATTATATTGTTTACATTGTCTTTTCATTATTGTATGTATATCATCACCATTAAATAGATATGTTTTTTAAAATATTTTTGCATGTCATTTGTTCCAAATCTCTTCTTTCACAATGTTTATTGTAATATTATTTATTAGTTTTATTTTTATATATGCAAAGCATTTCAAACCCTTTCATATGTTGCTCATTTGTAATTTTTCATATTAAATATTTTTCAAATTGTTTCCATGTTGTTTTGTGTATTGTTTATATTGTTTTGTCATAAATTTGTTTTCATACTTATATATACGTAAATGTTTCTTATATTATCAGTTTTGAATGGTTGAATATTGTGTTTTTACATGCATTGTTGATCTTCTATTGTTTTATGTATTTTCCTTTAAATCTATTTCATTATACATTTCCTTTTAAATCAATATTTCTATATATATATATATATATATATATTTTAAGAAAATTTTATAGTTCATTACACAAGAACATACTTTATTATATATTCTTTTGTTATTTAAGAACCTTTCATGTTTTGTATATTATTTAAGTTTTCTTTTATTTTGTATGCATATTGTCAACTTAAGATAGATGTATTATCTTGCATGTTATTAGGTTCAAAATCTTTTTATATTAATAATTATTTATATAGTATTTTTATCCATGTAAATTATTTCAAATTCAAGCATGTAGTATTCGTTCATCGATTCATCATTTTTTATTGTTTTGCATCATATTAGTTTTATTTTGTTTGGTATATTATATGGTAATTGTTTTTATGTTATTTCATGTCTATTGGTTGCACATTATTAATTCGCCTTATTATGTATTATCGTATCAATCGTTGTTCACCCATGCATGTTATCGTTGCATTATTTATTTGTTCATTATTTTATATTGCCATGTTAATTATTCTCCATGCATGATTGAGATTCAGCTATATTTCCAAATTAGTTGTACTTAATTGTAAATGTTTGTTAGTTGGTTAAATAAATTGTATCCCCCCCCACTCTTCCATTGTCGTGTTTTATTCGTACACATATTACCCAATATCATCGCTTTCCGCTTGATTTTCGAAATGTGGTTTTATAAAATCCAAATTTTATGATTAATTTCGTCTTATTTCAAATCGAATTAATGCGTTTTAAGCTAGTTTCACAACTATTAAAAATTCTTTCAAACGAAGGCAATACTTGGTGTTTGATAATTCGAGAATCATGCCCTATCGTGCTGAGTTGTGATTTCTCAGTTGTTCAAAACAACCGAATATTCCTTTAGGTTTTCACTCGTGTTTATTAAAAACCTTTCAAAACGAATACAATACTCGGTGTTTGATAATTCGGGAATCGTGCCCTAATGTGTTGGGTTGTGATTTCTCATTTTTCCAAAACAATCGAAGATTCTTTCAAAATTTCACTCATGTTTTCTAAAAACCCTTGAAAATGAAGGCGATATTCGATGCTTGGCAATTCAAGGAATAGTACCCTATCGTGCTGGGTTACAATTTCCTGTTTGTTCAAAATAATCGAATATCTCTTCGCAATTTCACTCGTATTTTCTAAGGTGAGGCAATGTTCGATGTTCGAAAATTCGAGTAATCGTGCCCTACTGTGCTGGGTTTCAGTCTTTCGTTGGACCAAATAGTTGGCATCCTTAATTTCAAATTATAAACTTTAGGACGTCGAAACAAGAAGATTTTTGGCAACCAACCCAGGTTATTCAAATGTTATTAACAAGAACCATATTTCAAAAACATTTTACATAAGGACAACATTTAATCGATTTGGTACCAATTTTGGGCGTAGTGAGGGTGCTAATCCTTCCTCATGCATAACCGACTCCCGAACCCGTTTTCTTAAAAGTTCGTAAACCAAAATCGCTGTTTTAGTAAATAAAAAATGTTTTATAACCAAATTCTTAGGTGATCCGATCACACCAAAACAAAAAGATCGGTGGCGACTCCACATTTTATTTTCAAACAGTCGATCCCTCTATTTTTCGTTAAAATTAAAATTTCGAAAGATGGTTTCGACAAACATTTCACATCATACTTCTTATTTCATTTTTCTCTAACATCATTTATCCTCTACTTTCTTTATATCTTATTTCACTAAAGAAAAATCTAATATTATTTTCGACCAAGGGGGTTTTTGGATGTTACACTCAGTCTCGACATCAAACTTCTTTCTGGGTCAAATCAATTAATTCTGGAATTTGGCTTTAAAGTCTATATTGGGTCTCTAAGTTTAGTGTTTTAAGGCCCATCATACATTAATATATTATTATTTGGCCAATGGGGGCGAATGTTATACAATTTGGACACTAAATCTAAAATACATGATAATTTATATATAAACTTCAAAAATATGAAAATTCCAAGGGGGCAACCGCCCCCCGTGCCCCCACTGAATCCATCCCTGTACTTACCGATTCTAGTAGTGCTTCAGAAATCGCCTTAACAAACAATCGCTCATCTCATCCAACACATCAACCAAGTCAAGATGGTAACAATCAAAATGAATCACAGAGAAACGATCAACTATAATATCTCCATCAATATAGGTAATTATTCTAAATTAAGTATATTTTATTTTTTCATCTTCTCAAATTTGGTTAATGATTCATTATTCATTATGCTTTGGTTAAGATCTGATTGAGTGTATATATGTATAGGTAGCATGTATTAGAGCTCAAGGGACACCTATGGTTCTAACAAGAAAATTTGTAGTTTTTTGAAACTTTGTTAAGCTTGAAAAGATGCTTATATTTTGTTAACTTTTGTAAACACTTTAATATGTTTTAATTTTTTAATTTGCATGTGAATTTTATCGTCCGTATGGATTATATTTTATTAATGTATAATAATTGCATTTTCCTTTAATTTTGATTATATTAGCTTATATACATATTATAAATTGCGGACAATTAATATTATAAATTTTATAACCATTGAACTTATACCGGCGGATACATAACCATCAATATAGTCTTCTGACGCTTCCTCCAATAGTAAACGCCCATAGCAAAAAATTGGAATTTTGATATAATGTTGGCCCTAAATCGACGGGCAAATTTCGCGAGTATATCACTGAAGGCATTATTGGGACTGCCTACATATTCCAGTGTTTTTACTAACGGTGGAATCTATCAGTATAGGTTAAATGAACTATAGCGATGGGTAAGGGCGTGGCACAAGTTTTTTCATACTACACTTTTATCTACGGATCATTGTTCGTCAAGACATCCTTTTTGATTGTCGGTTGTGGTGTGCTATATTGACCATTTTTTTACTGTCACTAAATGGCAATTTTTTTTTTTGGAAAATTGGATTGTTACAAAACTAATCTAAATATAACTTAATATTAATCAAACTTAAAGTCTGAATTTGAAGAAACTTAAAATCTAATTTTTAAAAAAACTTAAAATCTAATTTACTTAACTTGAATTTAAAATCTAATTTTATTGAATTTTGATATTTTCTGTTTGGATTAGGTAAAAGGAAAAATGAAGTCAAATAGTCAGTCTAGGAGTTAATCACATTTGCTGTTACACAATGGCACAATGATCATGACGTGATAAATTAATAATGCCATTGTTTTAATTTTAGTGACTAAAATATAAATTTAAAATAGAAGTGACCAAAATTAATTACAAATTAATTATATTTCTTAATCTCGTATTTGGCTTGTGAACTTCCTAGTTTATCATTTTGAATGAATTAGCTTAACAAATTCAGTCTTGACACTAACTTTTTTGACACAAATAAAAACCGGGTCACTGAAAAACTAATCTAAATATAACTTAAAATCTAAATTTACTAATACTTAAAAATCTAATTCTAATAAAACTTAAAATCTATTTTTTAAAGTACAAATCTAATTTACTTAAGTTGAATTTAAAATCTAATTTGGTTGGACTTTGATGTTTTTCATTTGGATTAGGTAAAAAGGAAAAAACCAAAAGTCAAATAGTTAGTTAAAGAGTTTGTAACTCCACTCCCGACCTGTTCATTAGATTTGAGACATGAGATGTCACATTTATTGTTGGAGTGACCGCCTCTGGACGTACTAACATCCAAAGTGTTAATACTGCAATACAATATAGTAATATGAGACGGTATCCACAAGCATATGAGTCAATTTGTAATATAGTTTTACAATGGAGTAGGTGAGTACTCCGAAGATCGTACCCAAAGGAGGTGAGTGCTAGATCAATTTAACCTAAACACAAGGGTTATGTGTCGCGACACATCCATTAGTTTGGAGGTATTGGGGAAACTGTCTACTATGTTGTGACTCGTCGATGTGCTTCCTGTCAATCCCTATATTATGTGCATAGTGTCGCGACATGAGCTTGTTGTGTCGCGATATCAGCTTGATTTCAGCCCAAATTTCCATCTTAAAGGTGTCTCAATCTAAAATTAACAAATGTATTTAGTAAAAATTAGAACATAAACTATGTGGTTATTTAAATATATAATAATTTACAACAATTAAGAAATTCGAATAATTTTAAATTTTACTGCCAGATTCATCCAACAGTATTGTCAGTTCATAGGTGGACAATCTTCTCATTCTGTTAGTATTAGTCCATCGTCTGTCGTGCCATTCCACCTTCTCCCACTTGTCTTGTAACACTCCTCACCCGTATTCACTATCAAAATAGGGTTACGAGGTATTACCTATCAATACACATCATTTATCAAACATAATTCATACATAATGCAATCATATTCCAATACCATTCATCACAATCATATTGCCCCTTATGAGGGCCTACGAAGCCTTAAACATGCTTTAGAAATGGTTTGGGACTAAACCGATAACATACAAAATTCTTGGAAAACCTAGAAAATTTTCAATCATACAAGGGTCACACGCCCGTGTCTTGGGTCGCATGAAAATAGGGCATACATACTGACTTGGGTCACTCAGCCAACCGCACGCCCGTGTGTCTAGCCTGTGTGCCCTTCGAAGTGGTCACACACTCTCGTGTGCTAGACCATGTACTAGGCCGTGCCAATCCTGTAGGGTATATTGACTTATGCAATATGACCAAGTCACACGCTCATGTGCTAGGTCGTGTGCCATTTAAAGTGTTATACTGACTTGTGCCACACGACCGGTCACACGCCAGTGTGTGAGGTCATGTGGAGCATATTGACTTCAATTTAATTTCAACATCAGGGGACACATGGTCGTGTAGCATGATTGTGTGTCGCACACGGCTAAGACACACGCCCGTATCTTTGCCCGTGTAGACAAAAATAGGCCATTTGCAAAGCCAATTTGCCACCATTTTTGCACATACCTAAGTAAACTCAATTGGTTCCATTTTGAAACACAAATATGCAACCAATTGTCATCAACCAATACACAATCATACCCAACTCTATTTCAACCATTTCAATATTCAATTCAATACCAAATACCTATTCAATTACTTATATCATCAAGCATGAATTCTCAATCACATAACTTATCAATTTATCAACTTCAATCACACCATATAGATTATTTACCTAACTCAAAATATAACCATTAGATTATTTATGAAACCATAACCACATTATACCAAAACATACCAAAATAGCCATCTCTCATGGCTATATATACAAAACAAACATATACATTTACAAGCAAACTCTCATGGCTATATTCACAACCAAAATACCACAACTAGCCTATACATGGCATATACCATATATACACAACTCAAAAGTACCAACTTAGGTGTTTGATAGTGCGATGATGCTCCTAATGACTCCCAGATCTGAGCTAGCTTCGATTCACTATAAAACATAGAAAAATAACACAAAGTAAGTTTCATAGCTTAGTAAGCTCGTAAGTGAGTAACTCAATTCATCAAATAAATGTAATTCAACTATTTATACATTACCAAATCAACATCACATTAACATAAACCTTTCTCATGTCTTAAAACAAGATTAAATACCATCTCATTGAACTTTCTCAATGTAATACTCGAGTAGGTTCCGTACGTACCTGTATCACCTCGTACTAACCTCTTTCTCAACCACGTCATTCTCTTACCCATTGAACCATTTGGAATAGAAGTCAGATACTCAAAGATCTCAATCGATAAGTACCTATACCATGACCAGTAGCCAAATCAAGGTAACTTATCCCAGAGTACCTATATCATGACCCGTAGCACCATGGCCCGTGGCCAAATCAAGGTATCATTCGCACCTAAAGTGCCGATATCATGGCCTGAAGCAACATAATAACATAATGACATGTCACTAGCATCCTAAACTATTCCTAAGGTTCAGCCGGGACATTTCACTTGTCAATTTCATCGTCGAACACATCCGTGAGTCATATTCACAATTCAAACAATATCCGTAATCTCATAATCACATTTTATGCAATATCGAAGCATTTAACATGCATTTATAATGAAATTACCAGATACAAACTTACCTCGCACTCAAAATTTACGAATTGGATCGATTACTTGATAACTTTGCTTTTCCCCCGATCTAAATCCGAATTCTTTCTTTCTTGATCTATATGTATTAAAAAATAACATATTTAATCACCTATTTATTCAATTTAGTCCAAAAATACACATTTGGGCATTTTTGCATATTAGCCCTTAAATTTTCACATTTATTCAATTTAGTCCCTATTTCACAAAAATACAAAATTCAAGCAATTTAATCCAATTTCATCATATTCAAATTTCACTAGTGTCCTTAGTAGTCCACACATTTCATTTATTTCACATTTCAACTCCTCAATTTGCATATTTCACAATTTAATCCATTGTTGACATTTTTGTCAAAAATCACTTTACAAAACTAGTTTAACTATAAACAAACTTTCATAATCTACCATCAATCATCAAAATACTCAAGTATTCAACAATGGCAACATGACAATTCTTTAACAATTTCGAAAATTAAGGTACGGGCTAGCTAGAATATAAAGCAATAATCTCAAAAACATAGAAATCATTGAAAACCGAGCTCAAAACATACCTTAATGATGGAGAAACCACCAAATATAATTCCTACAAAATAACTCTTATTAGTAGTAAGAGTGGTAGCAGGGTTGAGTCCACAAGGATTTGATGCTATAATCTACTTCCGTGTATAGCTTATGATCAGATTGTTTGTCGTGTCACAGGTCGTGCAAATGGTTGTGCCCACAACTCCAATCGTACCAGCAAAAAGAATAAAAATAAAAGTAATTCAGGGGTTTTTTAAATGTTTAAAAACTAGATAATTGAAATACCATAAATTAAATAAATTAGAAAATAAATTCAGAATTTTGCAACAGATAAAATAAGCCTTAGCCTATACTCGGTAAATTTCGTATCGAGAATCGATCCTTGAAAATTTTTCTTCTCCTCCAAACGATAAGCTGGTTATAACAGTTAAGAACGCCTAACCACCAATTTTTTCACTCGTAGCTAGTTTCGGTACGACCTGCAAACCAACCCATACTAATTATCTAACTGAGATACACGTGTTCCTGAATCAAGATTCTGGCAGCCTTGCATTTTGAAGAACCCAACTCGAATTAATGGCCTCAACCACGTGGGTCGTTTAAATTCGATCACCTCTTCCTTGATTTGTTCTTGGAGATCTGAATACAGCACAGTCGGCTCGTTTCTCCAACTGTCAGCTAACACGATTCCAACCCAACGTGCACTTTTTGACTTGTAATCGAGTTATCCTTAAGGGATGAGTTGTCAATCCCGTTACTTAGGAAAAGAAGGAATACCAATGGTATGAATTTTATTACGAATTTATATCTCACGATTCCCGATCAGAAAGAACACCGTCCTAAAGCTAAGATAAAATTCAGTGAAGCATGAATTTATTCATGCTTGAAAGTTGTGAAAGATGATGGGATATGTATGAAAGGTGATGAGAATTGGAAAGGAAAAGCACTTGGAAAGCAATTAGCCCAATTTTGTAAAAGAGACAAAACCAAATGAAAAATGGCAGAATGCTTCACGCCAATTTGAAAGAGGAAAAAAAAAGACAGTATTTCAATTCCAAATAGAAGTAGGAATACAAAATATTGGATGATTTTCAAAGAACAAAATACCCCTATTTATATACATGGGGTTTACTAAAAATAACCTAACTAATTTAATAAAATAAAATAAAATAAAATAAATTGAAAATAAATAAAAATAAAAATAAATAAAAATAAAATAATGTCTTCCTATTTTTGGCTTTTTACAAAGTCAACAAAATGTGATAACTCATTGGCTTTCTCCATCTTTTTGATTTGGCCCCAATTTAATGATTGTCTTTCAATTTGGCCCTTTTTTGTTTTGTTTTCGATCGATTGCATCCCTGACAAGATTAGTTCATAAAAGCACTTAATTAGCAGGGTTCAATTCAACAATAAACCAAATTAAACACAAAAAATATGTAAATTAACATGTTTATCAAATCCCCCTACTTAGCCCATGCTTGCCCTCAAACATGTCGTTCTTTCAAACATCAGAATTCATTCTATAATTTATTAAAAATCGAGCCTCTTTTCCACATCCAAAATCAATGCAAACAACATAGGCAAAAATAAATGAATGTTCAGAATATATAGTTTGATCAACAAGTTCATAAAGCTGAAATATATGGACTAAACAATTTCATCAAATTGAGTTTGAATCTAATAATTTTCAAGTCATTGTTAATTAACTACACATAAGTAAAACAAAAATATTTTTAGACATGGTCAAACCATTTTACGCGAACTAGGATGACAACCCAAGCACCCTATCCGGTTACTCAGTTCAAACAGTCTGTATTTATTTATTATTATTATTTTTTTCTCTTGAAAACTCGGTTAGCGGAATGTTTTTAAGTTATCGACTTGTCACTCGAACTTTTTGACGCGAGATAAGATGACAACCCAAGCACCTTACCCCGGTTACTAAATTCGATCACATTTTTGAAACTTCACTCATAACTTGAGCCTTAATTTTTTAATTTTTTATTTTTTTATGCACAAGCAAATATTTTTCCAAACAATCAATTTATACAAAAAATCTAGCTACATATATCAACCTTAAAACAAATGTTGACTAATCTATACACTTGAACATTTAAAAATAAAAAATTTGCCCAATTGTCCAAATTGACTAAATATGATATTAAAGGCTCAATGTCAAATAAACTATAGAATTAATTCAACGAAAGTTTGAACACATGCAAAAGAAAAAAACATGCAGCAAAAATCGTGCAAAGAATCATGCATATTTACCATCAATTTCAACCCGCCCACTTAAACTTTGCTTGTCCTCAAGCAAGTGTTAAATGAAACAAAAAAAAAATAGCAGTTCAAATAATAAGTAAAAGAGAAGTTTAGAATACTCCCTATGTGTCTTTTAACGATTTTGTTGATGTTGGAGGTAACGACTTTGTAGGATGTGAAGGATTTTTGAGACTTGGTTTTCCATTGTTCCAAGTCAAGCTTCAATCCAGCTTAAACGTGCGTCCACAGACAGAAGTTGCTCCTCCTGCTAGCATTGATGTGTGGATGTTGGCGAAAAACCATATTTCCACGAGTAGTCCGTGTACCTGGAGGAACAAAATAACATGAAGTAGAGGTGTCGGCAAGCAATTCCATAGAATGCAAACAATATTTATCTAAGCTGTCCATACTATATGCACATGTTAAAGATGAGAAATCAATTTCAGAGGGAAAAAGTCGAGACGCCAAATTCGTAATATATGTCCCAAGTATTAGTGGACGTTCACATCACAAAACGACATGAAAATTTTATGCAAACCAATATCCTAAATTAACCGTAAAATCAGAATGCATACACCACAAAAAGAACAGTTCAATTTTAGTTAGAATAGATGATGAATCATTTTTACCTGAAACACTAAATGCTAAAAATCGGTGAATATATCTTAAAGTCAGTTCATGCACCAATAAGTCTTTTGCGATTTTCAGTTTATAACGCTGATTAGAATGAGTTAAAACACAATAAACATCTTGAGCATCAAAGTTACTTGGTATATCTAATAGATTAGTATGATATGAATCGGATTGAATATTGTTAGGGTCGATGAAACCCATAGCAATGTTAAAGTCAGAAATGGACATCCAAAAGTCCTTACCAAGCAAATGAAAATAGATAATGTCTTGTGTTTCAACAGTTTATAATGCATTAATATTGAAGCTAAATGTGGTGTAGAATTCATAAATCAACTTATAATATGTAGGAAAGGAAATATTAGCAAATGAATTCCAATCAATAGCCTCAAAATAACCAATCACAGCATCGCGAATATACAACATGTCAAGAGTAAAGAGATCGATTTGCTTACAAACCGGGAGCAAATGTTGTCGGATATCGTCGTATCTTGCTCGATGCTCCAAGGTCAAAAAGTTTAAGAACCCTTGCAATCATCCTTCGGTAGGAATGGTGTTTGCTCGACCTCTTCTATTACGTCGAAAGTTTCGTGTTGGTCGAACGCATTCGTTGGCCGAGTTAGGTGGACTTAAGTTTTCAACAGTGTTAGTTTTGCTGCTCGGTGGTGTTGGTGGCTCACGTGTAGATTGTTGACTGCTTCAAATAGACCGTGTTTGGGGTTGAGTGACACATTCATTCGTGGTCGAAGGGGCCTCAACATGGTCGTTAGAAGTTCGAGCCTCGTCTGAGTTACCTGCATAATATGTCAGTAAAGGCAAAGTAGTTTGAGGATCAGTAATCGACCTTTCGGAAGTAGCGAGGTTGCTGTCTGAGTGTTCGGTGTCGATTGGGGTCGGACTTCGTCGGCGGACGAGTTTTCGTTGGGCCAGTTGTTTGGCGTGGAGGAGGTGGAGAAGGCTCAGAGTCATTGTCGGTTATATCGATGACTGGAGGTGCCAAAAATTGATGTCGACTTCGATTGAGTGAAATTGGGATATTGTCTGTCATTTGGTTCCGAGTTCGGACCATTTTTTTCGGTGTAGATGACATGAATAATCAGCTCTATTGGCTATGCCGACGGAGGCGGTAGCGTACAACATTGGCGACGACGAACGACAATGGTGATGGCTAGGTTGGGCCAATTTTTTGAAAAGGGTATTTTAGGGGTTTCAATTTTGGAGGTGGCTTAGGTGATGGGGGTTTAATTTTTATTTTGTTTAGGAAGAAGATAAAGGAAAAATAGGGTTTGGAGAGGGGATAGCAGTGGCACACGGGTGAGGGGTCTATTCGGTGACGATGGTGTGATGTGGTGATGAGGGCTCTGTACGACAGTGGCGTGGCAGTGGGGAGGCGTTGGACGGCTTAGAGGAAGGGAAAAAGTAAAGAAAAGAAAATGGAGGTGGGGTCAGCGATGGAGGGTTACGGTGTGAGGACGACAATGGGGGGCGACGATGTGAGGACGGCGATGGGGTACGACGGCTGTTGGGGTGGTTTGGGGTTAGGGTTTCTTTTTTTTTTGAAGAAAATGGAGAAGATGAAAAAGATGGAGAAAAATTTGGGGAATTAGGGATTTGGGTGTTTAAAATTAATTTATTTTTGTTTATTTTTTTGTTGGGTTATTGGGTAATGGGATTATTTGGGTATGGGGTATGGGTTAATTGTGGGTAATGTGGTTAGTTTGGGTAGGTAAGTTAATTGGGTTGGGTTGTAGTTATTGGGTTGATGGATGGGTGTTGGATGTGGGCTTTGGTAGGTAATTTGGTATTTGGGTTTAGGGTAAGTGGGTTAAATGAGGTGGTGGATGTTTATTGGACTTGGGTTTTGGGTATTTTGGTATATGGGTAAGTGGGTTTGGGTAGGAATTTAGTGGATGGTTGGTTGGATTTTGGTTTTTGGGATTTCATGAAGGTTAGGAAATTTGGGTTTTTTTTAACTGTCACCAAATTAGCATGTCGTGCCCATGCCACCATCATCATCCAAGAAAATTCGTGTCCTCCATTACGTTCCTGAAAACATCAAATTAACTGAATTAGAAATTTATTTATTTACATCCTAAATCTTACTAGAAATTGCAATTAAATAAATTTGGGTTGCTCCCAAAAATCATTTTTGTTTAACATCGTTAGCTCGACGACATAGGAATTTATTTATCCGGCTCTTCGAGGGCTAACTCCTCAACCATGTTGACTTGAAAATTCTCGTAGAAAGGCTTTAATCACTGCTTGTTGACTTTAAATTTTTTTCCAGATTCCTCGCTTTTAACCTCGACTGCACCATGTGGAAATATGTGAGTAACAACGAAAGGCCCTAACCACTTAGCCCAAAGTTTACCTGCAAAAATTCTTAATGTAAGGTCATAAAGTAATACTTTTTGCCCTACTACAAATTGTTTATAGGTTATCTTCTGGTCATGATATGCTTTGACCTTATCTTTATAAATTTAGGCACTCTCATAAGCTTCTCATCGAATTTCCTCAAGTTCCTGGATATGTAACTTGCGATGCTTACTTGCAGCTTTCAACTCCATGTTGTATTGCTTGACCACCCAAAACACCTTATGTTCTAGCTTAACAGGGAGATGGCATGGTTTATCGAAAATTAGTCTATAAGAAGACATACCTATGGGTCCTTTATATGCTATTCGGTATGCCCACAGTGCATCGTTAAGTCGGAAACTCCAATCTTTTCTGTCGAGCTTAACGGTCTTCTCTAAAATCATCTTGATTTTTCGATTCGGCACGTCCGCTTAATCGTTTGATTGAGGGTGATAAGCCGTAGTGACTCGTTGCACTATCCCGTATTTCTTCAAGAGCGTGTCGATTACCTTATTGCAGAATTGCGTTCCACGATCGCTAATCAATGCTCATAGTGTGCCAAACCTGGAAAAAATAACTCTTTAGAAAGTCGACTATCGTTTTGGCATTATCATGACGAATGGCTTTTGCTTCCACCCACTTCGACACATAATCAACTACAAGAAGAATATAGATGTTACCGTAAGATGAGACAAAAGGTCCCATAAAATCTATGCCCAATATATCAAATATTTCACACACATGTACTGGGGTTAGTGGCATCTCATTTTTCGGCTCAGGTTTCCTACCTGTCTTGCAGAACAAATACGCATGGCTTTTCACATGTCTTGTAGAACAAATACACATCTCGAAAAATATGTGGCCAATATAGTCCACTTTCAAGAACTTTATGTGCAGTTTGTTTAGGGCCAAAATGTCCACCACATGCATAAGAGTGACAAAAAGATATAATCGATTTTACCTCAGTCTCTGCGATGCATCGTCGAATTACCGGGTCGGAACAATATTTCTAGAGGTAGGGGTCATCCCAGATATAATATCACGACCCACATTTGATCTTATCTTTTTCAGATCGCGATAAGTTAGAAGAGACTATACCTGTAGCAAGGTAATTCACTATGTCTGCATACCAAGGAAAAATTGTTTGAGCAGCAAGCAAGCTTTCATCCAAAAAATTGTCTTTAAGTGGTGTTACATCATTCGAGGGAGGAATTCAGCTCAGATGGTCAACTACCAAATTTTCACATCCTTTTTTATCCTTTATTTCGAGATCCAACTCTTGCAAGAGTAGTATTCACCTCATAAGTCTCAGTTTCGCTTCCTTCTTCCCGATCAGATATTTAAGAACTGCATGATCAGAAAAAACGACAATCTTAGTTCCTAATAAATATGAACGAAATTTTTCTAAGGCAAAGACTACAGTTAGAAACTCTTTTTCAGTGGTCGAATAATTGCTTTAGGCAGCATCCAAAGTTTTAGAAGCATAGGAGATGACGTGCGATTTTTTCTATATTCTTTGTCCAAGGACTGCTCCTACGCTATGGTTACTAGCATCGTACATTATTTTGAAAGGATAATTCCAATTGGGTGGTTCAACCATAGGTGCTGAAATGAGCTTATGTTTGAGCATGTCAAACGCATCTCTGCATGGTTGGTCAAACTCGAATTCCTTGTCCTTCTATAAGAGATTGCAAAGCAATTGCACAATTTTTGAAAAGTCCTTAATGAACCGCCTATAGAAATCTACATGACCAAGGAAAGAACGAATCTCTCTCACAGTTGTGGGGTATGGTAGTGAGTTTTTTATGTCAATATTTTCTTTATCAACAGAAATTCCCTCAGCAGAAATGATATGACATAGAACTAATCCCTTGTCTACCATAAAATGACATTTCTCATAATTTAGAACAATATTAAATTCTAAGCATCTTTCCAAAATTTTCGCAAGATTTGACAAACATACCTCGAAGGATACAGTAAAGTCGTCCATGAATACCTTAATTATTTTCTCGACATAATCATAAAATATACCTACCATGCACCTCTGAAATGTAGCTGGTGCGTTTCAAAGTCCGTACGACATCTATCTGTAGGTGAATGTGCCAAATGGGCATGTAAATGTCGTCTTTTCTTGATCCTTCGGTGTCACTAGGATCTGGAAAAATCTTGAGTAACCATCCAAACAACAATAATGAGACTTTCCAGCTAAACGTTCTAACATCTGGTCAATAAAAGGAAGTGGAAAGTGATCTTTCTGAGTTAAGGAATTCAACTTCCTGTAATTGATGCAGACTCTTCACTCATTTTGGACTCGAGTGGAAACCATCTCACCTCCCGAATTTTCAGTTATGGTTATGCTAGTCTTTTTTGGTACTACGTGGACTAGGCTAACCCAATTGCTGTCAGATATGGGATAGATCATCCCGGCATCAAGTAGTTTTTGGACCTCTTTTCTCACCACTTCCATCATAGGCGGATTGAGATGTCTTTGATCCTCCTTTTTAGGAACAGCATTATCGACAACCTAAATTTTATGCATGCAAGTTGAGGATCTCAACCCCTTAATGTCAGCTATCGTCCATCCCATTACCTCTTTATAGTCCCGAAGAACCTGGACCAAGTTTTCCTCTTCTATCCTCGAGAGTTTACTCGAGATTATTACTGGTAAGGTATTTCCTTTACCGAGATAAGCATACTTCAAGTGCTAGGAAGGGGTTTGAGTTCCAACTCTGGAGCCTGCAAAACAAATGGTACAAGTTTGGTTTGTAATTCGAAATTTTACCTAGATTTTTCCGCAATTGTGACGCCTCCAAATAAGCCACTGTTTCGTGAATAGACTCTTCAAACTTTATCCACTCCTCTTGTTCCTTTATGGCATCAAAGTCTAGACTTTTGCATAGAACAGTTTGTAGTTTATCCTCGTCATGATATTCTAAATGTAACTCAGTTAAAGGATTAATTATATCAATGTTAGAAACATTAGAAATCAGGCTAGGACGGTTCATGGCCTCATAGACATTGAATTTTACCACCTCCCTATTGAACTCCATAGTGAGTATCCCACTTCGTACTTCAATCTTTATTTGAGTAGTACTAAAAAATGGCCCCCCGAGAAGTATGTCAGATGAATTGGCTGAATTGTCATCCTCCATGTCGATAATGTAGAAGTTTACAAGAAATATTAGCTCGTTTACTTTGACAAGAACGTCCTTCAATACTCCCTCTAGATACACCACAGATTTATCTGCAAGCTGGATAATCACACCTGTTTCCTTTAAAGGACCCGTGTTAAGTAGTTTATAAATTGATAAAGGCATAACATAAATTGACACGCCTAAATCACACATTGCTTGTTTAATACTGACACTGCCTATTTTACAAGATATGAAAAACATACCTTGGTCCTTGCATTTAGGTGGTATTTTCCGTTGTAGTACGACAAAGACATTTTCTGTGACACTTACCTTTTCATTGTCCAGAAGTTTCCTTTTACTCGTGCATAACTCTTTTAAGAATTTTACGTATCATGGGATTTTCTTAATTGTATCGAGAAGAGGTATGTTGATTTCTACCTTTCGAAAGGTGTTGAGGATCTCTTTCTTGTCTCACTCCTTCTTGCATTGGGCAAGTCTTCCAGGAAACGGAGGTGGTACTTGTAATAACCAAAATTTGCCCGGGCTTTAAAATTGAAAACAAAAAATAAAAAATAAATGTTTATTTATTAAACAGTCCTTTTACAGAGCCCAAAAAGTTAAAACCCAATTAGCCTAAACCCAACAGACCCATTACACCCGGGGCCCAAGAGGCCCAAATGTTAACAGATCACGGAAAGCCCTAGGGTTTCAGAAACCCTAGGCGCCACAAATGGAAGGCTCCAGAAGATAAGCACCGTAATCAATGCGTTGTTCCATCTACCCCCATCGACGCCGTGATTCCAGGCCTCAAATCTTGCCGTAGTTGAAGCTGAATGAATGCAGATCAGCGCCAGCACCGTCGTCATCAGGGCCTAATCATCCTGGCCCACTGATTTCCTCGCTAGACATCTGCAAAATGGAAAGAACAACAGTAGAAAATAGGAGCAAAATATGGAAAGAAATCAAAGATTTCTTTCTCAGATTGTAAATCACTTACAAAGGGCTATAAAAGCATTACTTTTTAATTTGTAAAGGACGATTTTCTTGAGAGATATAAACACAGTCAATAAAGAGAACACAGTCTTATACAAGCTTACAATACCAGCAGTCAATTGAAAGAAAAGGTGATTCATTTTTTTTATTACCAAGTATATGCAAATAAAGGACTAAAAAACAAGAAAGTTACCCTTTTCTTTGTAAAACGAAACATTTCGTATTTGGACCGCCGTATAGGGCGGAGTTATCGGAGGCGTGTGGGTGCGTGGGTTCAATGACAGAGGCCTGGCACGGCAGGGGTCGGAGCCCGGAGGACTGCTCTCTTCTCTCTTTCAGAGAGTTTTCAATTTTTTTTTTAAATAGTTGCTAAAATGAGGTTTTTGGGGTTGAAAACTAACTTAAATAGTATAGTTAGAATGGTGTCGTTTTGCTTAGTCTGATAAGCACTAAAACGGCACCGTTTGGGCCAGGATCCGCGTGTTGACCCGATTACCCGGGGAGGATCCGCGCGTTTTTGTAAAGTGGGTTAATTGCCCAATCGGTCCTCTCACAGTTTTAATCTTTATAATTTCATTCTATTTATTTTTTAAATTTAGCCCTAGTATTCTAATTCTAATTCAATTTGGTCCTCTCGGTAATTTTAAAATTATTTTCGGGGAAACAACGTCGTTTTGGGATTAGGGTAAATTGCCCAATAAGTCCCCTAGTTTTAATCCGATTTCCAAATAAGCTTAAATTATATTATTTTTTTTTAAATTAACCCAAAATTTCCAATTACTTTAAATTTCAGTCCCCTTTACTTATAAATTTATTTATTTAAAATTTTATTATTTATTTAGTATATATTAATATTTTATATTAAAATTGTATGTTATATTATTATTAAATAGGAAAATACATTATGTATTATTATATCATTTTATATGGCATATATACTATTTACATTGTAGCGACGTAAAAAAATTTTTAGTTTCGCTTGGTCGCTAATTGTGGCGATTTATTAAACATTTAAAACCAACTTTCGATTTTATTAACAAAGGAGTCGCCACGATCTTTTTTCAAGGTGTGACCGACACCTAATAAATCATCCTTTTAGAAAAGAAAACTTATTCTTGCACAAAATGAAGGCGAATTTAGGTCACGTCAAAAGCCAAAGTAAAGTTGGGTTCGGAGTCGATTCTGTGAGGAAGGTATTAGCACCCTCGCGACGCCCAAAATTGGTATCTTATTAAACAAGTATTGTCTTAATTTTCAAAATTGCAAGTTCAAAGTAACATTGAATCGTGATTCGATCAAAACACGAGAAATTTCAAGTTTCGTTTTCTTTTGAGAAGGACGCACTGTTTTAACACGAGTCGATTGATATTCACCCAACATAGCGATGAAATCGATGACTTAATATTAAATCGGCATGTTGCCTTATTTATTGAAATTAAAAATTATGAGTAAAACATTATTTAAAATAAGAATTCGTAAATAATACAAAACAACGATGCAATTAATAATGAAATGTTAAAACCGAGAATATTAAAACAACAATATTAATATTTACAAAAATAGAAATGATGCACTACCAATATAATAAGAAAAATAATATATTCATAATGACAATAGAAAATAACAATATATACATAAAACATACATATACATATATATATATATATATACATGACATACCAAAATGAAAATATACAACATATATTAGAAATATTAATAACAGAAAAATATATTTTATATATATATATATGCTAACGACACTACATGAATATGTACTTATATGTATTAAAAATATCTACATATATAATGGACATGTACTAATAATGATAATAAGAGTAATAATAAAAGACGATATATACCAAATAATACATAATAATTTAAAACAAAATAGTAAGTAACAATAGAGAAAATGATAAGTATAATAATAAATATAACGATATATGAAAATAATACTATATAAAGAAAAGAATATATATACTCCTATAATAAAATATGTGTACTAATATTAATAATAAATATAATAGGGATAAAATAAATATAATAATATATACATGATATGGTATTAAAAATATATATATATAATAGTATTTTGGAGTATGTACATGAGACAATATAAAATATATACATGGAAATATACAAGAAGTATACAACTAATAACATTAAGAATATATATATATAATATAAATATAATATATACAATATACACATATGATAAAAGCTAATAATATGTACATGTATATCTACATACACATTAAGTAAAAGTACTAATGCTAACAATATTAATAATAAATATAATAATAGATATATATGCATATAATAGTAAGAAACGAAACATAAAGAAAATATATATATAAATAGCTAAATATAATATAATAATAACAATATATAAAAATAATAGTGATAACAATATTACATATATAACATGATTAATATTTAAAGCTAAATTAAGTAGCAAAATAATATGAAATCCAAGGTAAATACGAAAAATAAATGAAAAAGAAGAGAGAGGGAAGAGAGAAGGGAGGGGGGAAAGAAATCCGGCCAAGGGAGGCCGGTCACCGGTCGATCGTCGGTATACCCAATCACCGACCACCGTCACCACCGCCCACGGTGGCCGGAAAAGGTAAATAATTTTTTTAACAATATATGTATATATAAAGAAAGAAAAAAAAACAACACAAAAAAAAGAAAGAAAAAAGATTCGAAAGAAGAGGAAAAAGAAAAAATGCAACCTTTTATTGATGTTTCTTTTGTGTTCAAAATTTGAAGGATTTTGTGTTTTTTCTTCTTCAATCTTTGTAAAATCCTCCTTCTTCCTTTTTTACATGATTTTTGAATGGCTTTTATAGCCATCTTTTACATGATTTTCTATTTTTTTTTCTATTTTGTAGGTGGTGGTGGTAGACAATGGGAGGAAAAATGGGGCAAGTGGGAAAGTGGTTAGGTGGCTAGGTTTTTTATCTTTTTGTTAGGTTTTTTTTTTTTCTTTTTTTTTTTGGGGGTTAGGTTTTTTTGGGGTAAGTTTTTCTTTTCTTTTTTCTTTTTTTTTTTTTGGGTTAGGTTTTTTTTTGGGGGGCTTAATGGGCTTTTGAATTGGGTTTGGGTAGATGTAAATGGGTCATGGGTTAAGGGTTTTAGTGGGTTTAGAGGTTTGGTTGGGTTTTCATATAATTGGGCCGGGCAATTTGGGCTTCTATGTTGCCCTCTTTGCTCATTGTCGCAACGATAATAGAGCAAAGACTTTCAAGAAGACCAAACTTGCCGGTCTTGCTAGGTCTTGACTTGATTTGGAACTCTTCTTGTTTAGTTAGTCTCTTTTCAGTCCACCGCATCTTGTAGCTTTGGTTCAATCCATCGCAAATTCGGAGATATGCCTTGTAGCTTCAATCTGCTCCAATGTAACTTCAAGGATATGAGATTTGTGGCTTCGATCCGCTTCATTGTAACTTTAGAAAGATAAGATCTACAATTTCAATATGCTCTTCTATCGCCCGGTGAGATAAGGTTTTGGTCTTCTCTTCTGCGACTCCAGAAAGGCAAGATCTGATGCCCTCGATCAACTCCACTGCAACTTTAAGGAGGTAGAATCTGACGTCTTCAATCAGCTTCAATCTTTATTTTCTACTCGGCATGTGATCCTGAGCTCAACTCATTTTTTTGCAATATGAATTGACTCTTTAAAAACGGACATCAAAAACAAAAGTTGAAAATACCTCATCAAGTGAACTGAGGCTCAACTCATTTCTCGCAATATGGGTTGATTTTTGAAACGTAGAAATTAAAAGGCTCAACTCACCTCTCGCAACATGAGTTAATAATTCGAAAAGTAGATTTCGAAAAACGAAAATTAAAGGCTCAACTCACCTCTCGCAATATGAGTTGATCTTTGAAAAAAAACAAAAAAAGACAGAAATTGAAAATAGAAATTAAAAGACTCAACTCACCTCTCGTAATATGAATTGACTCTTTAAGATAGAATTTGAAAATACCTTAGTGTGCCGCAAGGCTCAACTCACCTCTCGCAATATGAGTCGATTTTAGATTTAATGGGAATTGAAATTACCTCAGCGTGCCCCAAGGTTCAACTCACTTCTCGCAATATGAGTTGATTTTAGATTTAATGGAATTGAAATTACCTCGGTGCCCCAAGGTTCAACTTACTTCTCTAATATGAGTTGATTTTTGAAACATGAATTGAAATTACCCCAACGTGTCTTGAGGCTCAACTCACCTCTCGCAATATGAGTTGATTTTCTTGGAAACATGAACTAAAAGCGAATTGAAAATACCTCGGCGTTCTCGAGGCTCAACTCACTTCTCGCAATATGAGTTGATTTTTGAAACATAAATTGAAATTACCCCAACGTGTCTTGAGGCTCAACTCACCTCTCGCAATATGAGTTGATTTTCTTGGAAACATGAACTAAAAAGCAGAAATTGAAAATACCTCAGCGTGCCCTGAGGCTCAACTCACTTCTCGCAATATGAGTTGATTTTTGAAACATAAATTGAAATTACCTCAACGTGTCTTGAGGCTCAACTCACCTCTCGCAATATGAGCTGATTTTCTTGGAAAACATGAATTAAAAAGTAGAAATTGAAAATACCTCAGCGTGCCCCGAGGCTCAACTCACCTCTCGCAATATGAGCTGCTTTTTGAAACATAAATTGAAATTACCTCAACGTGTCTTGAGGCTCAACTCACCTCTCGCAATATGAGCTGATTTTCTTGGAAAACATGAATTAAAAGCAGAATTGGAAATACCTCAGCGTGCCTCGAGGCTCAACTCACTTCTCGCAATATGAGTTGATTTTGGAAAAAACAAAATTGGAGGACGAAATTGAACATTAAAATGTCAAAACACATCATTTGGTAGAATTCAAGTGTCTTTTCATTTGATTCAATGCGACTCTCATTCCGATTTCTTGCTCTGTTGGAGTACAGATATACCATGCATGATGCTATCATGTTATGCACATGTTTGTCTTAAATGCCTTTATGCCTATATGATTATGCTGCGCTTTTAAGTATGTTCGTCGTATGTCTTTTCCGTCTCTATTCTTGTGATGGTCGCATTACTTGCTCTTTACTTCCTCTTTACGCCATGTACATGTCTTGAGCTTCACGAGTAATCGACGTTCCTCGATGTCACTCTTTTGTCCCCGATTGAACTTTGTTCCTACTTTGAGACTCTTGCGCTTATTAAATTTTCATCCAGGTAATGCTTAACCTTTCTTTTGTTTAGGGCATATCATTTCACTATTTATCATGTAAATAAACACCTAATGATATGCATGAAAATGGTCAGGTAGGGACAAAAATGATATCTCATATTCCTTTATTTCAACTGTGGCAAACAAAGAGAGTTAAGCGATAAAAGTACAAAAATGTCAAAAGAAAGAAAGGGTCGATTCAATGGATACAAATGCTTTAGATATTCGACACATGAACTCTTCACGTTCCTTAATCAAGAATCTTTTAGAGTATGGCTCCTTGCGTAGAAGATTTCGAGCTTTCGAGATGCTTCAAATATTGTAGTCTCACTGCTTGTCGTGCAGCTTTAGAACGCCTTGCCTTGTAAACCGAATATTTGTTCCATTAGAACGCCTCTTGGGTTTTCATTCTAATCTTTTATGTTTAACCAAAGCGCCCTTTTCGGGTTTTCGCCCGATCCTTCCTCCTTTTTTTTTTTTTTTTAGATGCCCTTTTCGAGTTTTCATCTTAAGCATAATATTTCTTCTTTGATCCGAGTTCTTTGGATTCGACAACTCTTTCCCATCCATCTCGGTAAGGATCAAAGCTCCTCCCGAGAATGCCTTTTTCTGACGCACGGTCCTTCCCGATTTGGTGCCCATTTCCTCGCAGATCTTTTTGTATTGGGAGAATTTTTCTCAAGACGAGTTCTCCTTCGTGGAATTCTCTTGGTCGTACCTTCTTGTTATGGGTGCGATCATTCTCTTTTGGTACATTTGCCCGTGACAAATTGCCTTTAGACGTTTTTCTTCAATGAGGTTCAACTGATCATATCTAGCTCGAATCCATTCTCGCTTCTTCTAACTCGATTCCATCAATACTGCAGAGAGGGATCTCAACCTCGATGGGTAGCATGACTTCCATTCCATAGACTAGAGAGAAGGAGTTGCTCCGTAGATGTTCGTCAGATGTGCGATATGCAAACAAAGCAAATGGAAGTTTCTCGTGCCAATCTTTATATGTCTCGGTCATTTTCCTAATGATCCTCTTAATGTTCTTGTTAGTCGCTTCATGACCCGTTCATCTTTAGGCGATAGGCGAGGAATTATGATGCTTTATTTGAACCGCCGCACACTTCTTTCATCATTTTATTGTTCGATTCATGGCATTATCTGAAATGATTCTTTCGAGCAAACCATACCGCAAATGATTTCCTTTTCAAAAACTTGCAAACCGCAGATCCTCGTCACATTGGCAAATGAAGCGACTTCTATCCATTTTGTGAAGTAATCGATAACCACAAAAATGAATCGATGTCCATTGGATGCTTTTGGAGAAATTGGCCCTATAACATCCATGCCCCACATAGAAAAAGGCCACGGAGAAGTCATGACGTGAAGGGGCGAAGGGGCTACATGAATTTTATCGCCGTAGATTTGACATTTGTGGCATTTTCTGGAAAAACTAATGCGCCGCTTTCCATCGTCAACCAAGAGTAACCGAGTCTCATAATCTTTCCGCCATATTGAAACCATTGGCATGTGTCCCATGATTCCTTCATGGACATCTTCAAGTATCTTTCGCTTCAACATTATCCACGCATCTCAAAAGTACTTGATCCTTTCCTCTTTATCTGAGATATCCCCATCAAGAACGAATCCACGCCATTCTTCCGATTGTTCTTTTGTCGTTCTCATTTGCTTGTTCGGGATAGCTTTGATTTTTGATATATTCTAAGATATCGTAGAACCATGGTCGTCCGTCGCCTCTTTCTCAATGCTACAACAATTGTGCGGGAACCTCATATATGCTCATTTTGAGGGCATTATTTCGCTTCTTTACTTGCTTTGAACATTGAAGCCAAAGTGGCCAAGGCATCCGCCATTGGTTCTCTTCTCGTGGGAAGTAATGAAAAGTTATTTCTTTGAATTCCTTGATTAATCCGACCACTAAATTGCTGTACTTAATCAATTTTGAATCCTCACTTCCCACTCTCCACGAATTTGGTAAATCACTAGGGTGAGTCCCGTACACCTCCAAGATCTCGATGTTTCGTTCGATAGTCGCACGAAGCCCCATGATACAGCCTCATATTCTCGCGATATTATTGGTATGAAGAAGTTCAGCCTTGCGGTGAACGGATAATGATTCCCGTCTGGTGATACCAGGATTACTCCAATTCCATGCCCTAGAGCATTTGACGCACCATCAAAGCACATCTTCCATGACTTCTCTTTTGATGACTCGGATTCTATTTCTGTGATACACATTAAGTCTTCGTCTGGGAAATCGAATCTTAAAGACTCATATTCTCTCGTCGTTCGAGTTGCTAAGAAGTCAGCTATTGCGCTCCCTTTTATCGACTTCTGATTTACATAGGCAATGTCATATTCCGAAAGGAGGATCTGCCATCGCGCCATTCTTCCTAATAGTGCCGGCGATTCCATCATGTATTTTATTGGGTCCAGCTTTGAAATTAGCCATGTCGTGTGATACAACATATATTGTCTGAGTCTCCGAGCTACCCAAACCAGAGCGCAACAATATTTCTCAATGGATGAATATTTTGCCTCATATTCAGTGAACTTTTTGCTGAGGTAGTAGATCGCTTTTTCTTTTTTTCCTGACTCGTCGTGTTGCCCCAGTATGCAACCCATTGAACTTTCGAACACAGTCAAATACAATATCAAAGGTCTTCCAGGGGTTGGCGGTACTAACACTGGAGGACTAGACAAATATTGTTTTATCTTATCAAAGGCCACCGGCATTCTTCGCTCCATTCTCCGGGTTATGTTTTGAAGAAGTCGAAAGATTGGGTCGCATTGGTTGGTAAGTTGAGCGATAAATCGGGCAATGTAGTTTAATCTCCTAAAATCCTCTAACTTCCTTTTGCGTGCTGGAGGTGGTAATTCTTGGATGGCTTTTATTTTATCCGGATCAACCTCAATACCTCTTTTATCGACAATGAAGCCTAGCAACTTTCCCGAGGTAGCCCGAATGTACATTTGGTGGATTAAGCTTTAGCTGAAACTTTCTCGACCTCTCGAACAACTTCTTGAGGTTCACCACATGCTCTTCTTCCCTCGGGATTTAGCAATCATGTCGCCGACGTAGACCTCTATTTCTTTGTGCATCATGTCATGGAATAACGTTACCATAGCCCTACGATATGTTGCCCAAAGATTCTTTAACCGAATGGCATCACCTTGTAGCAAAACGTTCCCCACATTGTTATGAAGGTAGTTTTTCCATATCCTCGGGGCCATCTTGATCGATTATACCCGAGAATCCGTCCATGAAAGAAAACAATGAATGTTTTTTTGTGTTGTCCACCAACGTGTCAATATGTGGCAAGGAAAATTATCTTTTGGGCTTGCTCGATTCGGTCATGATAATCCACGTACATTCGTACTTTTCCATCTTTCTTTGGTACCGGACTATGTTAGCCACCCATTCGGATATTTGGAGGATTGTAGGAAGCCGCGTCAAACTACTTTTGACTTCCTCTTTTATCTTCAACAACATTTCGGTCTCATCCGTCTTAATTTTTTTTGGATGGGCTTGCATTCGCTTTAATGGGAGCTTATGGACCACTAAATCTTCATCTAGCCCGGCATGTCTGGTATGACCATGCGAAAACATCTTTGTATTCATGAGTAAAGTGATCAAACTATGCCCGGTACTCTCGAAATAGAAGTCCCAATCTTCACTTCTTGTTTCCTCTCTTGATTGCCCAAATTTATTGTTTCCTGATTCTTCATGAGGCGAATCTGTTTATCCTCTTGCTCCACCATTCTTAACAATTCAGAGACGAGACATAATCTTCAAACATTTTCTTGACTTCAAATTCTCCTAAGCAAATGACCTTCTCAAAATCGATTTCAAGATTCAGAACGGGCTTATTCATGTCGTCAATATCGAGCACACGAAAGTTGAAATGGAAAAGGAAGCTATAGGGGACATCCAAGTATTGGAAACAACAAACAAAATGTTATGTCATGGTAATGAGGCAAATGTAAAGATAGGCTATGAAATGAGAGAATGATCATGAAATTAGTGATAACGCGAAAAATCGTGACAAAATGCATCTTCATCGATATTCGTTTAAATGATAAAGAGCGAATGAAAGCTCTTACAAAAGAATTCTATTATATCTAAGGACACAATAGAAGGTTAATGTTTAGCATTACTCAAGACTTATAAACTACAAGAAGCTCCTCAAGAGTCCAATTGTTCAACATAAAACCGGGAGGGCAAAGGTGTATCCTCGAGACATCTTTACTTGCACCAACTTCTTTGTCGATGACACTTATCTCGACATTCGAAAACCCCTTTCAATTAACCCCAAACATGTTTCGTGGATCATCTTGTCCAGGTACAACATTCCGCAGATGTAAATATTTTTGACAAATGAGGGTACTCTATCGGTTCCCATTCGGTTCTCGGCCTAAAGTTCTTGCAATTCTTCTCTCTTGATCCTTCTTCCTTGTCTTCTTCTTTGGCGCATGTCGTTGGAACCCCAAACCGTATCGGGCCTTGTGGTGCATCGCCTTAAAGCCCTAACTATTCCTTGTAGATGTCTCCTAAACCTTTTCTCGCACGAGCTCCTCTTCCTCTGATCAACTTGACACCCATTCGGTATTTTCCAGCGGTTTGGCATCGAATTTTGTTTCCTTCAATGATGAAAGTGGCATTGACGAATTCGAGGATCGAAAGGAACATTCCATCGCGTCCTTACTTACTTCCGGTATGGCGATCAGCAGAGATAGATGCGACAATGTCTTCTTCACCCTCATTGTGACCAAACACCATCCATGATAAATTTCAACTTTTGATGGAGGGATGATGGAACCGCTCCAGACAATGGATCCAAGGTCTTCCCAAAAGGCGCTTATAAGAGGGTGTAATGTCCATGACTTGGAACTCGACCTCATAGATGTAGGGCCCACTTCCAAAGGGATTTCGATCTTTCCCATGACTTCGCGCCTTGTCCGTCGAATGCCCTTACCATGGAATGACAGGCCTTAAGTAGGACAAATCTATCGGATTCGGAAAGCGTGGCCAATGGCATGACGTTTAATCTTGACCCATTATCGATGAGTACGTTCGGTATTATATAGCCCTTGCAATGAGTCGTGATATGCGGCGCTTTCACCGAGCCTCTACCATTTGGCGGTATCTCATCATCACTAAAAGAGATGAAATTGTCCGCATTCGATTGTTTACCCATCTACCAAGCTTTTCGACAGATATGTTGTTGGCCACATAAGCTTGATTTAACACCTTCAATAAAGCATTCGATGTGGCTCAATTTAACAGAGAGATAGAAGCGAGATTCGTCTTTGGTCGCTTGCTCAATTGTTCCACCACACTATACTCATTGTGCTTAATAAATTTCAAGAATTCTTGAGCTTCTTCCTCATTCACGTGCTTTTTAGTTTCTTGTACGGTGGAATTTCTTGCTCGACCTCGACTTCGTGCATCACCGCTTTCCCTTTTGTTTCAAGTCGCTACTTTTCTTTATCGGTTCAACTTCTTTAGAATAGCACCGCCCATCGCGGGTAAAATGACCTACTTCCCCAATGTCTTGATTGTGACTTCAAGCTTTTCACCTTCAGTGTAACGATGTTGACATCGTATTTCTTCCTGTGATCTTGTTTTATTGTCCTTATAGGGAAAGGAGATGGTACTTCAATTATCATTTTGGTTTCACCGGCTCCTTCTTAGCGTCATAATAGATTATTAACGATTCGATTGGCGCTATATGGGAAAACGATGATTGATTGTCGAGGCACATATTTCTCCACCGTCGGCCTCTTTGGCTTTACAAAAATCCCAATCTCCTTATTGTCCATCATACTTTGCGATAAACTTCAATTCCATACAGATGAATGTTATGCTCCCCAATACCATGGAGCTTGCAAAAGCGTGACCTTTTGCATCTTCTCCTTTGGATACTCGTTGAAACGACAGAGCAACCCTTTCTCACTTAGTATCTCCTGATTCTCTGCAGAGGTGTTCGTACCTCGAAACCCATCTTCTATTTTGTTGTTTATCCTCCTCTCCCTCTGCGCTCACATTCCCTTGGTGTGGTTTGGGAATGGATTCCGGTCTTATCGCTAGTACCATCGAATCGCAAAATGCCCGCATCGATGAGCCCTTGAACTCTTCTTTTGAAAGCAAGACAATTCTCGATAGAATGCCCTGGTTCCCCGCATGGTAGGCTTAACTAGCATTTGGATCGTACCATTTGGGTATGGAGGTTTAAGGAGGCCATGTAATGGGGAGATATCAATTGTTTCTCCGAAGTTTTGGGTACAGTTCCCCATATGACACAGGAATAGGGGTGAATTCTTCATCTCTCGAGATTAGGCCTTGTTGGTCTTGGTTGATTCTGGGTTGGCTTTGAGTGGGCGAGTGTTTTGTGGAAATGTGGTGACGGGCCTTTGGTTATTCATGGCGTGTCTGAGGTAGGACGGATGTGATGCTTGGTAGTAAGGTGTTTGAGGAGGGTAATGGAAATTCGGGGGTGGATAATTTCGAGGTCGGGGTTGGTTAGAATACGAATTGGGAATGTAATGACTCCCAGTTCCCACCATGTGGGCTTCTGGCTCTTTCTTCCTTACGGTCTTTGCTTTTCTTGAGCCTTGATCCTTCCATTCTGCCGCTCTTGACGGCATTCTCTATGAGTTCACCAGATATTACGATATCCGAAAAATCCTTCGTAGCACTTCCCACCAACTTGTCATAGAACGGTGCTTTCAGAGTATTGATGAAAAGGACTGTTATCTCGGTCTTAGTCAGTGGAGGCTCCACTTGGGCCGAGATATCTCTCCATCTTTGCGCATATTGTCTAAAGGATTCTGCTGGTTTCTTCTCCATCATTTGCAAGGTCATACGGTCTGGCACCATCTCCGATACATGCTTGTCTCGACGTAAAATCTCGACGCCAAGTCTTTCCAGGATCGAATCTTTCTCTACTAAGTTGATTATACCACCGGAGAGCTGACCCTGTTAGACTATCTTGAAAGCAATGTATGAGTAGTTTATCCTCGTTCACATAACCAGTCATTTTTCGACAAAACATGACCAAATGCGCCTTTGGACATCTTGTCCCATCATACTTCTCAAAATCGGTACTTTAAACTTTGGGGCAAAATCGGATCGGTACCAAACCGAGCTCTTTGGCACCTAGTGTGGAGAAGACTTGATGCCTTCTATCGCTTTGAGTCTTTCCTCTAGACTCCTATATTTTGCGTCATGGTTATCCGATTTCAACTTGGCTACCTCACTTTGGGTCATCCAGATCTGGAACTAGTGGATCGCAGGACTAGCCCCGGTTTGACGCGAATATTCCTTCCCCAAATTAGCGGGTGGAGCGGTGGCATAGGTCGATGTTCCAAGCCGTGGGTTCCCTTGAGTGCACCCTCTTTGTGTTGTATATGCGAATGGTGGAGTGAATCACGGGGATAGAGTGGATCCCGATCGTGGTGAATTCTTGATCGAGATTCTTCAATGTCGTGGGCTCGCATGGGTCCTTTCCCTTTAACTAGAGTGACATCATCTCCATCATTTTGGCCATTTGATCTCTTTGCTCGAGTGATTCTTCTCGAGATCTCATCATTAGGTCTCTCGTCTCTTGTTGTGATTTGGCCGGTTGCTCTTGTAATTTTTTTGAGTCCTTTCCATCCTTTCAATTCTCTCATTGAATTCACTTCCATCACTCTAGCTTGTCGGCTGCGTTTTATCTTGATGACGTGGTTCCATCTTGTGGTATTACAAGCTGCGAATCATATATTTTGTCTTGACGACCGAGTATGGGATATGCAATGTATGGATGAATGCATGAATGAATGTACGAATGTCAAAATGTTAACATGTCAATTATGCAAGGAATGCAAAATTGGTGTTAATTTCAAGGTAGCCCCATATTTAGGCATTTCATTGATCAACATAGCCTATTACACAAAGTTTCCATTTTCAATGGTTACACAAATTTCCTAGCCACATTGCCTTGTTTCTTCACTTGCTCTAAAAACTCGATATGTTCGATCCGGCTCGGAGGAATTGGTAGCGAGAACTTGACTTCATCGATAATTGAACAACTTGCATAGCCGCTTTGTAATTTCATTGATCAAGAAGCCGAGTTGCATTTCCTTTTCCTTGAGAGTTCCTTCATACGCGTGAATGTCCCTATCATATTGCTCACTCTTTTCTTCTAGAGCCTTCAGAAGGTTATCTAATTGTTGTTGATGAGATTGCAGCATATTTTCTAGATCTCGTGTTTTCCTTTTAATTCTTGATGTTCAGATGACTTTTCGCCAATTCTGCGATCGCTATTTCATACTCTCGGCGTTCTTCCTTCTTAACTCTATCAAAGCGCATGACCTTTTCCTCCTCTTTCTTTGCTTTTCCCTTCCAAAACTCCATTCCTCTCTTGATATTGCTAATTTCTTCCTTCCATTCTGCTGTCGACTTGCCCAACCCGCTATTCTTTATAGTGTTTCTTAATTTCTTATTTTCCAAATGAAGGTCCCTTAAGTCGTTTCTCACAATCTCGGCTTCTCTTTGTACCTTTTCAGTTCTGGATCTTTCAACCTGAATTTCAATCTTCAGTTGATAGTTTTCTTCTTGAAGGGCACTAAGGTCTCGAGACATCTTGGCCTTTTCTCGCTCGAATTCTTGTCTTGCCATTTCTAGCTCAGACGGCATTTCCTTCGAGAAAGGATTCTGGATGGGGTGGTTTGTTGTCGAGATTTGCTGACTATTCACCGTTGCTTCCTCCATACGTTGTAATCTTGGGTAAGGGTATCAGCATACAAGGCTAATTCCATGAAATGAATTTCCTTCCAAGATTTTGCGGTGTCTCGGACTCTCTTCATATATCCTTCACCCGTGAAGCGAACTCGAATCGTGCTAATCCTCCAGATTATGGGAGGAATTGTCGCAAGAAAATTGCCTTTGGACCAATAGCGGAGCATATCCAACTCCTCCCATAACCCAAGTAAAGGTACCCAATCTTGGCTTCCACATTTGTATAAAGACCGAAGGGCGGATCCGTGGTGCTCTCCATGTTATATCCTCTGCGAAAGTTCGAAGATCGATACCCAATGTTGCTCAGTAACTTCCTTTGGCCATTCTTTCTTGAGGAAAGCTTCTAGCGGGGAGAATGTTTTAGAAAACATATGGAATGGAGTGCGCTCTACCTTCCGTAAGTGACTTAAAATCCAAACATTGAGCAATCTACAGATCCGATAAATCGTCCCTCTCCTTTTCTTCGACAACTACTCGGGGACCGAAGGTCTCGGCTAGGATGGTTGGGACAGGTTGATTCCTTGTTTTAACCTTTCAAGAAATCAACTATCGCCACTTCGAGATGTCCGAGAATCTTTGGGAAAATAACCGGACCATAAATGGCCAAAGCGAATAAATTTAAGAAAAAAAGAAAAAAAAAAAATGAAACTAAAGTATTCCCCCCAAAAAAATAAGCCCGGTAGGGAAAATAAAAATTTTTTAACAAAAGAAAAAAGAAAAAAAAAAACAAAAAAAAAAGAAAAAGATTGAAGAAGAGGAAAAAGAAAAATGCAACCTTTTTATTGATGTTTTTTTGTGTTCAAAATTTGAAGGATTTTGTGTTTTTTCTTCTTCAATCTTTTAAAATCCTCCCTTCTTCCTTTTTTACATGATTTTTGAATTTTTTATAGCCATCTTTACATGATTTTCTATTTTTTTTCTATTTTGTGGTGGTGGTTAGACAATGGGAGGAAAAATGGGGCAAGGGGAAAGTGGTTAGGTGGCTATTTTTTATCTTTTTGTTAGGTTTTTTTTTTTTTCTTTTTTTTTTGGGGGGGTTTTTTTTGGGGTAAGTTTTTCTTTTTTTTTTTTCTTTGTTTTTTTTGGGGTTAGGTTTTTTTTTTTGGGGGCTTTTAATTTTGGGGGTTTTTGGGAATTTTGGGGTTTGGGTTTGGTTGGGTTTAAAATTGGGCCCAAATTTGGGTTTTTGGGTTTTTAGTGGGTTTAGAGGTTTGGGGCCAAATTGGGCCCGCATTTGCTTATTTGCTCTTTTGTTTATTGTCCAGCCAACGATTTGGCAATTTCAAAAGGAAGCCTTGCTTCCTTCAAGTCTTGGATTGAATTTGGGGTTTCCCCTTTGTTTAGGTAAGTCTCTTTCAAAGTCCCCTTTGGTAAGGTTTGGTTTCTCCATCGGAAATTCGAGATAATGCCTTTGGAGGTTCCGCTTCAATGTTAACTTTATTTTATGGATTGTTTGATCCCTTTTTTCAATTGAAACTTTTAAAAGAATAAAAACAAAATTAAAATCCTCTCTATCCCTTTCTAATAGGGTTGTTTTTCGGAAATTAAAGGCCAATCACCCCCCTGGAATAATTAAAAGAATTTAAAAAAAATTAAAGGCTCAATCACCTTAATTTTATTTTAAAAACGGAAATTGTGAAATTAAAGCCAACTCATTGAATATGAATTGACTCTTTAAGATAAATTTGAAAATACCTTAGTGTCGAGGCTCAACTCATCTCCAATATGGTGATTTTGAAATGGAATTAAAAAAAGGCTTCAACTCCTTCGAAATGAGTTATTTTAGATTTAAAAGAAATTTAAAGGCTTTCAACTTACTTCTCCAATATGAGTTGATTTTGAAACAGAATTGAAATTAAAATTTTAGGCTCAACTCACCTCCAATATGATTGATTTTTTAAAAGAATAAAAGGAAATTGAAAATACCTGGGGCCGAGGCTCAACTCACTCCAATATGAGTTGATTTTTGAAAATAAATTGAAATTACCCCAACGGCTTAGGTCAACTCACTTAATATGAGTTGATTTTTTGGAAAATAATGGAATTGAAAATACCTCGGTCCCCAGGTCAACTACTTTCCAATATGAGTTGATTTTTGAAACATAAATTGAAATTACCTCAACGTGTCTTGAGGCTCAACTCCCCGTATGAGTGATTTTCTTGGAAACATGAATTAAAAAGAAAGAAAATCCTCCGGCCCCGAGGCTCAACTCACCTCTTTAATATGAATTTTTTGAAACATAAATTGAAATTACCTCAAGTGTTTGAGGCTCAATCCCTCTCCAATATGATTTTTCAAAACATGAATTAAAAAAATTTTTAGGCTCAACTCACTTTTAAATTATTATTTTGAAAAACAAAATTGGAAGGGAAATTGAACTTAAAAATTAAAACCGTATTTGGTAAATTCAATGTCTTTTCATTTGATTCAATCGACTCTCATTCCGATTTCTTTCTTTGAGTACCGATATACCATGCATGATGCTATCATGTTATGCACATGTTTGTCTTAAATGCCTTTATGCCTATATGATTATCGCCTTTTAAGTATGTTTCGATGTCTTTTCCGCTCTATTCTTGTGATGGTCGATTACTTGCTCTTTACTTCCTCTTTCGCCATGTACATGTCTTGGCTTCACAGTAATCGCGCCTCGATGTCACTCTTTTGTCCCCGATTGAACTTTGTTCCTACTTTGAGACTCTTGCGCTTATTAAATTTTCATCCGTAATGCTTAACCTTTTTTTGTTTAGGGCATATCATTTCACTATTTATCATGTAAATAAACACCTAATGATATGCATGAAAATGGTCGTAGGACAAAATGATATCTCATATTCCTTTATTTCAACTGGCAAACAAAGAGGTTAACGATAAAAGTACAAAAATGTCAAAAAAGAAAGAAAATTATTCAATGGATACAAATGCTTTAGATATTCACATGAACTCTTCCGCCTTAATCAAGAATCTTTTAAGTATGGCTCAAGAAGATTTGATTGAGATGCCAAATATCAGTCTCCCGTTGTCGATAGTTTAAACGCCTTGCCTTGTAAACCAATATTTGTTCCATTAGAACGCCTCTTGGGTTTTCATTCTAATCTTTTATGTTTAACCAAAGCGCCTTTTGGTTTTCCCGATCCCTTCCTTTTTTTTTTTTTTAGATGCCCTTTGAGTTTTCATCTTAAGCATAATATTTCTTCCCTTGATCCGGTTCCGGATTAAACTTTTCCCATCCATCTTAAGGATCAAAGCTCCTCCCGAGAATGCCTTTTTGACGCGGTCCTTCCCGTTTGGTGCCCATTTCCTCGCAGATCTTTTTGTATTGGGAGAATTTTTTCAAAACGAGTTCTCCTTGTGGAATTCTCTTGGTTACCTTCTTGTTATTATGATCATTCTCTTTTGGTACATTTGCCCGTGACAAATTGCCTTTAGCGTTTTTTTCAATGAGGTTCAACGATCATATCTAGCTCGAATCCATTTTCCCTTCTAACTCGATTCCATCAATACTCAGAGAGGGATCTCAACCTCGATGGGTAAACTTCCATTAAGACTAGAGAAAAGGAGTTGCTCCAGATGTTCCAGATGGCGATATGCAAACAAAGCAAATGGAAGTTTCTGCCAATCTTTTATATGTTCAATTTTCCTAATGATCCTCTTAATGTTCTTGTTAGGGCTTCAATGCCCGTCATCTTTGGGCGATAGGGCGAGGAATTATGATGCTTTATTTGGGCCCCAACTTCTTTCATCATTTTATTGTTGATTCATGGCATTATTGAAATGATTCTTTCAGCAAACCATAGCAAATGATTTTTTTTAAAACCAAAGCAAATTTCCGTCACATTGGCAAATGGGCCTTCATCCATTTTGTGAAGTAATCGATAACCACAAAATGAATCGATGTCCATTGGATGCTTTTGGAGAAATTGGCCCTAAACATCCATGCCCCACATAGAAAAAAGGCCGGAGAAGTCATGCGTGAAGGGCAAGGGCTACATGAATTTTATCGCCAGATTTGACATTTGTGGCATTTTCGAAAAACTAATGCGCCGCTTTCCATCCAACCAAAGTAACCGAGTCTCATAATCTTTCGCCATGAAACCATTGGCATGTGTCCCGATTCCTTCATGGACATCTTCAAGTATCTTTCCGCTTCAACATTATCCCGATCTCAAAAGTACTTGATCCTTTCCTCTTTTACAGATATCCCCATCAAAACGAACCCCCATTCTTCCTTGTTCTTTTTCGTTCATTTGCTTGTTGATAGCTTTGATTTTTGATATATTCTAAGATTCGAGAACCATGGTCGTCTGCCTCTTTCTCAATGCTACAACGGGTGGGGAACCTCATATATGCTCATTTTGAGGGCATTATTTCCTTTTTACTTGCTTTGAACATTGAAGCCAAGTGGCCAAGGCATCCCCATTGGTTCTCTTCCGTGGAAGTAATGAAAAGTTATTTCTTTGAATTCCTTGATTAATCCAACTAAATTGCTGTACTTAATCAATTTTGAATCCTCACTTCCCCTCTCCACAATTTGGTAAATCACTAGGTGAGTCCCCGACACCTCCAAGATCTCGATGTTTGTCGATAGTGCACGAAGCCCCATGATTGGCCTCATATTCTCGATATTATTGGTAGAAAAGTTCACCTTTTGGGGAACGGATAATGATTCCCGCCCTGTGATACCGGATTACTCCAATTCCATGCCCAGAGCATTTGGCCCATCAAAGCACATCTTCCATGACTTCTTTTTGATGGATTCTATTTCGGATACAATTAAGTCTTCGTCGAAATCGAATCTTAAAGACTCATATTCCTTGTGTCGAGTTGCAAGAAGTCACTATTGGCCCCTTTATCGACCATTTACATAGGCAATGTCATATTCCGAAGGAGGATCCGCCATCCCCATTCTTCCCGATAGGCTGATTCCATCATGTATTTTATTGGGTCCATTTTGAAATTAGCCATGTCGTTGGATACAACATATATTTCCGAGTCTCCAGCTACCCAAACCGAGCGCAACAATATTTCTCAATGGATGAATATTTTGCCTCATATTATGAACTTTTTTTGGGGAGTAGATCGCTTTTTTTTTTTGATGTCGGTTGAAATGCAACCCATTGAACTTTAACACAAAAACAATATCAAAGGTCTTCCGGGGTTCGGTACTAACACCGGAGGACTAGACAAATATTGTTTTATCTTATCAAAACCACCCGGCATTCTTGTCCATTCTCCCGTTATGTTTTAAGAAGAAAGATTGGGTCGCATTGGTTGGTAAGTTGAGCGATAAACGGGCAATGTAGTTTAATCTCCCTAAAATCCTCTAACTTCCTTTTGCGCTGGAGGTGGTAATTTTGGATGGCTTTTATTTTATCCGATCAACCTCAATACCTCTTTTCGACTGAAGCCTAGCAACTTTCCCGAGGTAGCCCCGAATGTACATTTTGGATTAAGCTTTATGAAACTTTCTCACCCTCGAACAACTTCTTGAGGTTCACCACATGCTCTTCTTCCCGGGATTTAGCAATCATGTCGCCGAGAACCTCTATTTCTTTGTGCATCATGTCATGGAATAACGTACCATAGCCCTCCGATATTTGCCCAAAATTCTTTAACCCGAATGGCATCACCTTGTAGCAAAACGCCCCACATTGTTATGAAGGTTTTTTCCATATCCTCGGGGCCATCTTGATCCGATTATACCCCAGAATGCCATGAAAGAAAACAATGAATGTTTTTTTGTTGTCCACCAACGTGTCAATATGGGCAAGGAAAATTATCTTTTGGGCTTGCTCGATTCGGTCGGGTAATCCACCATTCGTATTTTCCATCTTTCTTTGGTCCGGACTATGTTAGCCACCCATTCGATATTTGGAGGATTGTAGGAAGCCCAACCTTTTGACTTCCTTTATCTTCAAAAAATTTGGGTCTCATCCGCTTAAGTTTTTTGGATGGGCTTGCATTGCTTTAATGGGAGCTTATGGACCACTAAATCTTCATCTAGCCCCCACCTTATGACCATGCGAAAACATCTTTGTATTCGGTAAAGTGATCAAACTATGCCCGGTACTCTCAAATAGAAGTCCCAATCTTCACTTTTGTTTCCTTCTTGGCCCAAATTTATTGTTTCCCGATTCTTCATGAGGGAACTGTTATCCTCTTGCTCCACCATTTTAACAATTAGAGCGGACATAATCTTAAATTTTCTTGCTCAAATTCTCCTAAAAAACCTTCTCAAAATCGATTTCAAGATTAAACGGGCTTATTCATGTCGCAATATCCGAGCACCAAAGTTGAAATGGAAAAGGAAGCTATGGGGACATCCAAGTATTGGAAACAACAAACAAAATGTTATGTCATGGTAATGAGGCAAATGTAAAGATAGGCTATGAAATGAGAGAATGATCATGAAATTAGTGATAAGCGAAAAATCGTGACAAAATGCATCTTCATCGATATTCGTTAAATGATAAAAGCGAATGAAAGTTTACAAAAAATTCTATTATATCTAAGGACACAATAAAGGTTAATGTTTAGCAACTAAGACTTATAAACTAAAAAGCTCCTCAAGGTCCAATTGTTCAACATAAAGGGAGGGCAAAGGTGTATCCCAGACATCTTTACTTACCAACTTTTTGTCGATGACCTTTTGAACCAAAACCCCTTTCAATTAACCCCAAAATGTTTGTGGATCATCTTGTCGGGTACAACATTCCCGAGATGTAAATATTTTTGACAAATGAGGGTACTCTAGGTTCCCATTCGGTTCTCCCAAAGTTCTTGCAATTCTTCTTGATCCTTCTTCCCTCCTTCTTCTTTGCGCATGTCGTTGGAACCCCAAACCGTTCGGGCCTTTGGGTGCTGCCTTAAAGCCCTAACTATTCCTTGTAGATGTCTCCCTTTTTCCCGACTCCTCTTCCAAAAACTTGACACCCATTCGGTATTTTCCACTTTGGCCAATTTTGTTTCCTTGATGAAAGTGGCATTGCGAATTCGAGGATCGAAAGGAACATTCCCGCCCTTACTTCTTTATGGCGCGCAAGATAGATGCGAAATGTCTTTTCACCTCGCGTGACCAAACGCCATCCATGATAAATTTCAACTTTGATGGAGGATGATGGCCGCCCGACAATGGATCCAAGGTCTTCCCAAAAGGCGTTATAAGAGGGTGTAATGTCCATGACTTGGAACTCGACCTCATAGATGGGCCCACTTCCAAAGGGATTTGATCTTTCCCATGACTTCCGCTTTGTCCGTCGAATGCCCTTACCATGGAATGCGGCCTTAAGTAGGACAAATCTATCGGGACCAAAGCGGGCAATGGCATGACGTTAATTGACCCATTATCGATGATCGTTGATTATATAGCCTTTGCTGAGCTGATATCGTTTCAGACCTCTACCATTTGGGATCTCATCATCACTAAAAGAGATGAAATTGTCCATTGATTGTTTACCCATCTACCAAGCTTTTACGATATGTTGGGCCCATTTGATTTAACACCTTCAATAAAATTGATTGGCCAATTTAAAGAGAAGAACCGAGATTCGTCGCTTGCTCAATTGTTCCACCACACTATTCCTTAATAAATTTCAAAATTCTTGAGCTTCTTCCTCATTCAAACCTTTTAGTTTTTGGGGGTGGAATTTTTGCTCGACCTCGACTTGGTCATTTCCCTTTTTGTTTCAAGTCGCTACTTTTCTTTATCGGTTCAACTTTTTAGAATAGCACCCGTCCCCGGGTAAAATGACCTACTTCCCAATGTCTTGGGGACTTCAAGCTTTTCACCTTGTGTAACGATTTGACATCGTTTCCATCTGTTTTATTGTCCTTATAGGGAAAGGAGATGGTACTTCAATTATCATTTTGTTTCAACCCTTCTTCCCATAATAGATTATTAACATTTGGCTTATATGGGAAACCGATGATTGATTGTCGAGGCACATATTTCCCTTTGGCCCTTTTGGCTTTACAAAAATCCCAATCTCCTTATTGTCCATCATACTTTGCAAAATTCAATTCCATCGATGAATGTTATGCTCCCCAATACCATGGAGCTTGCAAAACCGGACCTTTTGCATCTTCTCCTTGGATACTCCGTTGAAACGGAGCAACCCTTTTCACTTAGTATCTCCTATTTTGCGGGGTTCCTCGAAACCCATCTTCTATTTTGTTGTTTATCCTCCTCTCCTTTGGCCATTCCCTTTTTGGTTTGGGAATGGATTCCGGCTTCCTTGCTAGTACCATCGAATAAAATGCCCGGATCGATGAGCCCTTGAACCTCCTTTTGAAAGCAAGACAACCAGAATGCCCCCGGTTCCCCGCATGGTGGGAATAGCATTTGGATCGACATTTTATGGAGGTTTAAGGAGGCCATGTAATGGGAGATATCAATTGTTTCTCCGGTTTTGGGGCAGCCCCAATGACAGGAATGGGTGAATTGTCCCTCGGATTAGGCCTTGTTGGTCTTGGTTGCCTGGGTTAGCTTTGAGGGCGAGGTTTTGTGGAAATGTGGTGACGGGCCTTTGGTTATTCATGGGACGGTGGAGGGATGTGATGCTTGGGTAAGGTGTTTGGGAGGGTAAAAATTGGGTGGATAATTTGAGGTCGGGGGTTAGAATCTAATTGGGAATGTAATGACTCCCTCCCACCATGTGGGCTTCGCCTTTCTTCCACGGTCGCTTTTCGGCCTTTCCCATTCCCCGCCGGGATTCTCTATGAGTTCACCAGATATTCGATATCCCAAAAATCCTTGAGCACTTCCCACCAACTTTTAAAGGTTTGGGTATTAGAAAAGGAATTTTCCTTTTGGGGCCCCCGAGATATCTCTCCATCTTTTCATATTGTCTAAAGGATTCCGGTTTCTTCTCCCATTTAAGGTCATACTGGCCCTCCCATACATGCTTGTTGAAAAATTGCGAATCTTTCCGGGATCGAATCTTTTTCTACTAAGTTGATTATACCCGGGGGACCTTGACTATCTTGAAAGCAATGTATGAGTAGTTTATCCTCGTCACATAACCATATTTTTCGACAAAACATGACCAAATGGCCTTTGACATCTTGTCCCATCATACTTCTCAAAATCGTACTTTAAACTTTGGGGGCAAAATCGAGGGTACCAAACCGAGCTCTTTGGCACCTAGTGTGGAAAGACTTTTGCCTTCATCGCTTTGAGTCTTTCCTCTAGACTCCTATATTTTGGCATGGTTATCCGATTTCAACGGCTACCCGGGGTCATCAGATCGGAACTAGTGGATCGCGGACTACCCCGGTTTGGCGAATATTCCTTCCCCAAATTGGGGTGGAGCGGGTGGCATAGGTCGATTTCCAAGGTTGGGTTCCCTTGGGCACCCCTTTGTGTTGTATATGGAATGGTGGAGTGAATCCGGGGATAGAGGGATCCCGATCGGGTGAATTCTTGATCGAGATTCTTCAATGTCGGGGTCGCATGGGTCCTTTCCTTTAACTGGGAATCATTCCTCATTTTGGCCATTTGATTCTTTGCTCGGTGATTCTTCCGAGATCTCATCATTAGGTCTCTCGCTCTTGTTGTGATTTGGCCGTTGTTTGTAATTTTTTGAGTCCTTTCCATCCTTTCAATTCTCTCATTGAATTACTTCCATCACTCTAGCTTGTTGCGTTTATCCGATGATGGTTCCAATTTTGTTATTACAATAATCATATATTTTGTCTTGAAGGTATGGGATATGCAATGTATGGATGAATGCATGAATGAATGTCGAATGTCAAAATGTTAACATGTCAATTATGCAAGGAATGCAAAATTGGTGTTAATTTCAAGGTAGCCCCATATTTAGGCATTTCATTGATCAACATAGCCTATTACACAAAGTTTCCATTTTCAATGGTTAACAAATTTTAGCCACATTGCCTTGTTTCTTCCTTGCTCTAAAACTCGATATTTCGATCTCCGCTCGGAGGAATTGGTCGAGAACTTGCTTCATCTAATTGAACAACTTAAGCCGCTTTGAATTTCATTGATCGGAGTTGCATTTCCTTTTCCTGAGAGTTCCTTCACGCGTGAATGTCCCTATCATATTGCTCCTCTTTTCTTCTAGAGCCTTGAAGGTTATCTAATTGTTGTTGATGAGATTGAATATTTTCTAGATCTCGTGTTTTCCTTTTTAATTTTGATGTTGAGATTTTTAATTTCGCCGCTATTTCATACTCGGTTTTCCTTCTTAACTCTATCAAAGCGCCCCCTTTTCCTCCTCTTTTTCTTTTCCTTCCAAAACTCCATTCCTCTTTGATATTGCTAATTTCTTCCTTCCATTCCTGTCGACTTGCCCAACCCCTATTCTTTATAGTGTTTTTAATTTCTTATTTTCCAAATGAAGGTCCTTAAGTCGTTTTCAAATCTCTTTTCTTTGTACCTTTTGTTCGATCTTTCAACAATTTCAATCTTTTGATAGTTTTCTTGAAGGGCACTAAGGTCTCGAGACATCTTGGCCTTTTTCTGCCAATTTTGTCTTGCCATTTCTAGCTCGAAATTTTTGAAAAGGATTCGAGGGGGTGGTTTGTTGTCGAGATTTTGGACTATTCACCCGTTGCTTCCTCCATACGTTGTAATCTTGGGAAGGGTATCGCATACAAGGCTAATTCCATGAAATGAATTTCCTTCCAAGATTTTGGGTCTTGACCTCTTCATATATCCTTCACCGTGGTTTTGAATGTGCTAATCCTCCATTGGGGAATTGTCGAAAAAATTGTTTGGACCAATAGGGAGCATATCCAACTCCTCCCCATAACCCAAGTAAAGGTACCCAATCTTGGCTTCCAATTTGTATAGCGACCGGGGCGGATCCGGTGTTCCATTTATATCCTCCGCAAAAGTTCAAGCGATACCCAATGTTGCTCAAAACTTCCTTTGGCCATTTTTCTTGAGGAAAGCCCGGGAGAATGTTTTAGAAAACATATGGAATGGAGTCGCCACCTTCCGATGACTTAAAATCCAAACATTGAGCAACACGTCCGATTCGTCCCTCTCCTTTCTTCGCAACTACTGGGACCAAGGTCTCGTAGGATGGTTGGGAAGGGGTTGATTCCTTGTTTTAACCTTTCAAGAAATCAAACGCCCTTCGAGATGTCCAGAATCTTTGGGAAAATAACGACCATAAATGGCCAAAGGGATTTACCCTTTTGGGGTGGATGGTTGAGTCAAACTGTAGGAGGACCATGGAATGCAAATGGTTTCGCTTCTTCTTCATCCCTTTTTTCAGCCCATGCATCGGTCATGTCTGGCCCTCACTAACTTTTTTAAGGTCATCGGCTTAGGCTCCTTCACATATTTTTGCCGAATTGCATTGTCGACCGGGAGAAAGATACTCTTCTATGGTTGAGTCATGTCTTCTTGATTGAAGGTGAAAAAACGGGGTTAATAACCATAGCTTGAATCAATGTTTCCCTACCGGATTGATCGTGAGCTATATCTCCATACCTCTCGGGCGCCTCTATGTCCAATCCCTGATTCCAAATTAACCAAGTCCTCAAAGTTATTTTGGCAACATTTACAGTTATATTTCGGACAAATTCGACACACCCCACTAGACTATCCCCTTTTCTCCGAGGGACCACCAACCACGGATTCTTCTCGGTTATTTGTGGCCTCCATCGAAACCCATTTTTGGCAACCAACCTTTAATCAACACCTTCCTAATATGATGCCTATGATGCATGATGAAAAAAAAAAAACAAACTTGGTTAGTAAACACAACAAATATAATTTAAAAACAAACTAAACTACCCAATCCAATTATTTTGCATAAATGTAAATGAAAGGTAAAAGGCATTTTCCCTGTACTTATTTTGGTGACTATGAGAGGTTCGGCATGGCTCTAATTGGATAGCTCATGGTTCATTATATGGCCTGGTTTAAAATTTCGAATTGCTCGATTATCTCTAAGATTAGCCAAAGCCTCTCATAACCCATCACAGCTCACGAGTTCAAGAGGATTACATTTATTTATGCCTATGGGAGGGACAAGTTAACTCAAAAAGCAAAGTCATATGTAACCCGAAAGTATTCACTATCGGAGGGCGAGTTAACTCCGAACGTGCGATTTCACTTAAACGGACGGGGGGTAAAAGCTCATGTTATGAAATGCAAATGGTGTGGGGAAAAACTCATAAACCTTTCGTTTTACAAAGAAACTAAACCAAAATTAAAACCATAAAAAAAAAAAAACAACCAAATAACAAGTTAGAAGAAATATTTACAACACGATACAAATGCATGAATTTTGAAAACGAGATTTTCATCACGACCAAATATTTACTTTGAACAAGGAAATTTGAAAATTTTGAAAAACGTGTTTAATTACTCGACTCGCCATTTTATCCCAGAGTCGCCAAGGAATAAAAAAATTTTAGTTTGCTGGTGCTAATTGTTGATTTATTAAACATTTGAAAACCAACTTTCGATTTTATTAACAAAGGGGAAGATCTTTTTTCAAGGTGTGGGACACCTAATAAATCATCCTTTTAGAAAAGAAAATTATTTTGCACAAAAATGAAGGCCAATTTAGGTCTCAAAAGCCAAAAAAGGGTTTTTTTTTAAAGGAGTTTTTAACCCGGTATTGATTTAAACATAGGTAAATAATTAAAAACATTTGTTATTTTTAAAAAAAAATTTAGTCTTTTTAAAAAAGAATTTAAAATAAAAACAACGATGCAAAATAATAAATGTTAAAACAAATATTAAAAAACAATTTTATTTAAAAAATAAAATATGATAAAATAATAAAAAAATAAAATTATAATACAATAAAAATAAAATTAATAATAAAAAAAATATAATAATATAATTTTTAATAATAATAAAATAAAATATAAAATATATTAAAATATTAATAAAAAAAATAATTTTTTTTAAAAATATGTGACATAATAATAGTATTAATTATTAAAAATATTAATATTAATAATGTATAATAATGTAATGAGTAATAATAAAAGCAATATAAAATAATACATAATAATTTAAAAAAAATATAATAAAATAAAAAATATAATATAATAATAAATATAAGTTAGAAAATAATATAATAAAGAAAAAAATAATAAAAAAATATTGCAAATTTAATAAAAATTAAAAGGGGTAAAATAAAATAATAAATTCATAAGGTTTAAAAAAATTAATAATTTAATTTTATATGTAATAAAAAAAAAAAACAAAAAAAAAAAAAACAAAAAAAAAGAAAATAAATTTATAAATTTTTAAATTAAAATTGAAAAAGAATTTGTTTTTTTTTAAATTGTAAAATCTTCTCTTTTAAAATAAATTAATTTTATACATTAATGTAAA